>NW_026636385.1:162500-290000 GCF_028554395.1 Pezoporus wallicus | reverse complement strand
TGATTTGTGATGTGATGTTGCTGCTCATGTTTCACTTAGTGTTGCTTAAATTGCCAATCACAGATCTTGCATTCTATCTGCTGTCAGCTCAGTTTGAATTATCACCTCAGATGTGGGGTTCCCTGTTTTCATTCGGCAGTGAGCACTTCGATATTCCAGTTTATAAAATCATAATGAGAATGAAAGAAAAGCTACATGAAATGGCTATAGATGAGCTGCTTGTACAAAATTTACTTTGGTGGGGGGTGGGAGGAAGCTGGTAGCTCACTAAGCAGGGTAATGCACTGCGTGTTCTAGATGGACTTCTCTTTAGAGTTGTGGCACATGGCCAAATATGGAGGCAGCACATCTTCATTCTTGCTGGTTCTCATTCCTAGTGCTTAAACAACTCATGCAGGTTTTGACAGCTTTTTTTTTTTTTTTTTAATGTATTTGCATAAACCACTTCAGTGCAGTATTGGTGGGGTTTTTTTTGTTTGTTTGTTTTTAATAGAAAATATAAATGTTGGTTTATAAAAAGATTTTTAATTTTTTTTTTTAAAAGACTGAAGACATTTTTTATTCTTAGGAAAACACAGAAATAATGCTGTGTTGGGGGAACTTTAAAAGTTACTTTATTATAGAATATGAATCAAAGCACAATAAAAAGTCATTATCTCTTAGAGACTGTTTAGGAAAGCATGTTTTCAGTAGTATGGACTACTACAGTTAACTATGTGCAGAGAGATCATGACTGGGAGATGAAATTATCCCTACTGAAAAGTACTAGAGATCTGTACAAAAATAACCTTTAATTAGATTTAAATATTATATGTATTCATTTTGCTGACTTTGGCTTTTATTGATTTTTTATAATGGGTTAAAAGTATAGGGTGATATCTCTAATCACCTTTGGTAGGGCTTTATGACTGCCTCAGGTCTCATTCTATTGTTAATATTCTTACAGCTATTTACCTTCATCTGTAATGAACAGGCTAATGGGTCAGCAAATCTGACTGTAAACTAATCTCTCAGGGTAACTTTCATTTAGTTTTCATCTGAAGCTGACTTTGGTGTGTGGCCTAAGTGATCTGAATGTCTCTGTATGCAGAATAATTGTCAGATATGTAACAAGGTAATCAGAAAATTGGTTGTTTGCTAATTAAAAATATATATATATTAATGTATTTTGTGCACTACAACATTGCTCAGAACAACTGTGAGAAGGAAAAGAAACATGGCACTGTAATGATAATGGTTACAGGGCAGATTTTCAGCCTGGTCCATCATCTGTAGCTGGAACTAGATTTTAAAACAACAGAGATTCTACCTGCACTCTGAGTTTGTCAAAACACATCCAGATTCCTAGAGGACTTCAACATTTTGGGTGCTAAACTTGTGTAGAAATTCAGTTGTAAATGTCACAGTAGGAACAGATGGACATCAAACACTTTAGTAAATTCTACTTACACTTTTCTGAATGGAAAACTTTGACATTTTTACCCTAATTATAGGCACTAAGTACCTAGACATTTGACCAGAGAGCTTTTGAAAAGCTTGTCTTAAAATGCATCCCTTCAGGAGTGATTAGCCAATACAGATTTCAATTTAAATTTTAATTAAGGCTTATTTGTTATGTACAGTATTAGCTGCAACACTTTTTTTTTTAAAAAAAGATGTTATCTTTAGAGAATTGACTTATTTGGAAACTTAACATAAGCTTTCAAGCCCACAGAAAATATGGTGATGTGTTTCTGTTTAAAATATGTTTAAAAAAGTAACTCACTATAAAATATTTTTGCAGTACTACTTTAGAAATAATTTTGGACGTTTTAGATAAGAACTGCTTAATCCCTGACCCTAATATCTAGACCTACAAAAATGTCCTGGAATACAGCTTCAGTGTTACTCAGAATTTTAACCATGCAGCTCCCACATGATTATCACTTTGAAAACAACTGGGTTGAATGGTGGCAGGAAAAAAATATTGCCAGTACTAATGTATGAAATAAGCCTGGTCCTCCATACAAACAGGGCACAGAGTGTCTGTTGACTTCAAGAGACATTTTGGACAGGCAGGTACTTTGAATGTCATAATTTTATCTGTGAATGACCACTGGGGTAGTTTTGATGGTCATATCTCAAAAAAAAAAAATAAATTTTAAGAAGTGCATGTCCAGTCAGTTCTGAATTTCTTGAGATAAGGATGGGATTTCTTTCAATGCAGTACTGTCCCGTGTGCTTTATGAAGACTGCATGGCTCTAATTAAATTCACAAAAGGTTTGTGCTTTATACTGTTATTAAGCAGGAGAATGTTAAAATTGATTTAGCAGGCTTTAGGAACTGTTACTGTGGAGAGGTGGTGTGGCCAGGAGTCACCTGCTTCTGCATAAATGGAACATGAATCCAATCTTCTCCTCAGCAGTTCTGGACTGATTAAAAAACAACCCCTGTGTTTCATGTATCTTGGTGCAGAGCAAGACTGCCACAAAAGTCAATGAAACTTTTCAAAGAGAAAAGAAAATTAGGCTAAAAACAAATGCAAAAAACCCCGAACCATGTTGTGTTGGAGATTACAGGGAAGTGGTGAGAAAAGTTGAGAGGATCTTAAGTCTGAACTCAAACTCTTCACTGTTCTGAGAGATGATAATGCTTTAAATACATCTCATGCTCTATTAGTATATAATGCTTGCTGCCCAGAGTAGTGGTCTGTTGGCCTATCACTATGGGCAGGTAAAAAAAAGTTTAAGGTAAAGAAACAGAGCTATTGCCATGTATGAGCGTTCCTTTAAAAGACACCAGCTGGGCTGGGAGAAAGTAGAGAAGGGAATGAGCAGACATACTGAGGTCAAGACCTCATTGCTGATACTAGTATTAATCTGATGAGACTGGAGTAGTAGGTGACTTGTTACTGGCAGGTTATTTCTGTTCTTTCTGGCATCTTATGTGTGAGAAGAAGAGAGTGCATGGGGATAGCAAAAAGTAGAATGAGAAGATGCCTGAGGAGAGGATAGAAGCCATCACAGTTTCTCATCAATCATATTTTCAAAGGGATTTGAACATGGATTTGACATAGTGACTTAAAATTTTGCTATCTTTCTTACCTGTGGTGGTAGCCACCTGCTGTGTCTGATTTTGATCTGCTGGTTTGCAGTAGACAAAATGAAAATCTGACAAAGCTCATTCTAATGGGTGAAAAGATTCTCCGCTGATGCTGAAGTTCTGTCAAAAGAACATTCTCTCCCTGTCTCTTCCTTACTTCTCCCTCCCAGTCATCCAAAGGCTTCTATAAGAATTTGGGTTTTCTCCTGGCTTTTTAATTCTTCTGTCCAAAGATGCTAGATGTATTCTGCACCTTGTAGTTGACTTGGAGGCCCCTCTGCTTTATGCCATGCATTGACGAACAAGGCATATGTGAATTCACAGGACTAAAAGCATGAGAACAAAAATATAAGGAAATAATCTGTTTCATTTGTAGTTCATTGTTAGTGTATGAAAGTCTAAGCTCCCAAAGAAGAAAAAAAGCTTCATTCTACTTCAAGACAAAAAGGAGATATTCTGTTGTAGTTAAAATTACTATAGCTGAGTGTTAAAGAAAAACACCAAACATTTGGTGAGACTTGATAATATGCGAATCAGCAACACTGGAGAAGTGCCTGTAAGATGATTTGAGTTTCAAGGACGTAAATGTACTTCATTGCTCTGATTTAGTCACCCTTGGTCATTCAGGATGTAAGTGGGAACTGATCTCATTTAGGAAACCGTTGAGAAGAGATGAGTCTGAGGACTTGATTCTATCTTATCTTGACACACCACAGTTAATAAAGGAAGGCAATTACTGTGTTTTCTGGGATGTACCCTCATCTGTGGCATTGTTAATAAACATTAAAGGGCCAGTTCTTCAAGGATGTTTAAGCACCTAGCTCCCATTGATTTCAATAAAATGAGGCATCTAAGTATCTTTAAAAATCTGACCTTAAGTGTCATCACGAAAAAGTGAAGCGAAAGATAAGCAGGTTCTAAAAGTATAACAAGGGACTGCAGGCATATGGTTCTGGTGTGCTCCTGGTTATTACATTTTATATATATGTGATGTCTGCATATTATAAACCAAACAAAGATACAAATGATCCCCCTCTATACCGCATAAAGCAACAAATTGTTATCACTTCTGCAGTCATCTCTCAGACATCTTTTACAAAATCTGCTGCATGGATTGAGATAAAAAGCAAGAAAACAACGAACCCAACAATAGCCCCTCTAACATAGCGCCTGCTTCCAGTGCTAGGCTTACCCCTCCTTCCCTTCCCCAGTCTACTGTGTGAAATGGAGGGGTTTATTCACCCAGCTCTGTGTGACAAGTAAACAGTTGGTCACAGGCATAATTACAGACTTATGTTACTTAAGCATATTCTTTCTGTTAGAAGAAAATACCTTGCTCTCAAGATTAGCCTTATCAAGAAGGTACAGTATGTATGACATAGTCCCAATATGATAAATAGAAAGACAGGCAGTGGCATACAAATGTTAACGTTTTGTTGTTGTTGTTGTTGTTCCCTTTTTGAGAAAAACTCCTGAACTAGAAAATATCATTTTGGTTTGTCACTATCTTGTCAGGTTTGTTGCATTTTAATACAAAACAAAGTGAGAGGGAAGGAGGTTGCCTTGCTGTTTATGTTTCTTTCATGGTTAAGCCAACTATGCTGCTTACTTCCCGATAAATATCACTCAGCTACTTCTCTTTGGAATAAAGTAAATGAAAACAAACCCTCCATAGATAACAGTAATTCCCAAAGAAGAGGTTTTCAAATTTAAAGGCTAAGCTGAAGTTTAAAATGATTTTCTTAGATTTCTGACCTTGATTCCCTGTCTTACTCTCAGTGCATTTGTCCTTTTAAAGGAACCAATATGTTTGTATAACTGATGTGAAACAAGCTTGACTCCAAAAAGATTTAACTTAATATCTGGCTAAGCATTCAGAGGGTAGTCCATCTGTAGAATGTACATTAAGGACCCTGGCTGGAGCACAGCTAGTCATGTATGATATCAGGCACACAAATGTGACGTGATGCCCATATACTCTTGAGCATAATTCAAAGTGCCATGAAGCTCTATGGGTAGAGAAGCTATAAACACAGTTGTCACAAATGAGAAAGACTACAGGGTTATATTCAGAGTGAAGAATGGAGAAACATTAGAACCAGCCATCACATCCCAGTGAAATTGTTAATTAGGATATTATGGAATTCATAGCTAAAAATAATAGCTGTCCAGAAACCTTGCAGCATGCTTTTAATTAACTAGTTCTTCACCAAAATCTAAGGCAGGCTCAAAAGCGGTGCAGAAAGCCCTTAGTAAATATACAAACACAATAAAAATGATGTTACTTTTTTTCCTAGTGGATTTTTTTCAAGCTTTTCTTTTTTTTGAAACAAACCAGCACTGAACATGTGATTATAGGAATAAGTACACATTTAATCTACATAATCATCAGTCTTTGTTTAAAAATGGCTAGTAAATCAGGTTTTTAAGCAACTGTTTAGATTAGGCATTGGCATCATAGATTAACTTATTTCTAAAACACTTGATTTTATAACTCTGCCTAATGATTTGTCTCATGATTTATTGGCTAATATGATGAATCATGTTAGATTTATTGTTTATCCTATAAATAGTGCAACAAATCATTAAACAGTGATAAAACCCAGCAGTTTCACAAGCAAGTCTACCTATGTTGTCTTCAGGTACAATGTGCTTGTGTTGTACAATAATTTGATGGTTCTGGCTTCAGTTTTATGGTATCAGGTGAATATTCGTCTCTGTTTAAACTAAATGGTTTTACAAAATAATAGTGAAGTCATAATCTTATACTCCAGATATATTATTTTATACAAAAAAATAAAGCCTAATGACTGATGCATGGTAAATCTGTTTATTCACAGTAAAAAATAAAATTTATTCACAATAGTGAATGTAATATTCTGTCTTAGAAACACCTTAAATATAATGGCAGTTTTTAATATTTTAGCATGTCAGCTATGTTTTTCTTGCTATGGTTTCATGCTGCAGTTGACAAAAATGTTGTTTCTATCTGATTTAGTAGCTTAGATGAAAGGCTAGTGTGGGATAATGGTGAATTGAATATATGAAATTTGGCATTCAGATAATGGGAGTGGTCATTTTTTTCTTGAGACATAATGGCTTCTCCGTTGCAGACATAGCCAAGTCTGCCTATATACATTAGGGATGAAAGGACAGAAAATACAAGTAATATTCTTGAAAATTCCCTGCGGTCATCAGTGGGTTAGGGTAGACACAGTCATGATGATATTATATTCTGCAGCAGTAGATTTGCAGTATTGTAAATTGAATTATTTGAATTATTGCTAACTGGGCTATTTACCTTCTTCCAAACTCAACGTATTGCCACACCTTGTGGTCCCTCACCTGTTGCAGAGAAGCTTATCGTCTGTTCATTAAATCATTAGATTCATTAGATTGTTTCATACAGCATACCCCAGAAATGCCTGTTAATGTAGGGCATGCTCAGGACACCTGATCAGCACTTTTAAAATCCAGTCTATTCTGGTAACATCAATCTTCTGTTGTACATCCTCAGACATCAAGTACTTGGCTAATGAATTATATCTGTTCTATGCCCACACAAGAGTAGAGGATTTGCACGGTATGTGTGGCATGTGCAATGTATGTGTACAGCCATTCATTCTGCACAAGGACAAGGTTTTGATACAGAAGCTGGCACAGAAAAACAGTGCCTGAGAGCAGAGTGCAGTCCCTGCTTGTCCTTGATACTCCTGCTGTCCTGGATAAAAAGATTCAGTGGGAATGGGACATGGACCAGATGCCAGATCATGCCTGGATGGTGCCGGAGGCTCTGTATAGGCACCTTTGTTACATGTTTTCTTTTTTTTTTTTTTGGTGCATCACAAGAACTTGGTTTATTTGAGAGGAAGCAAAATAGGATAAGCAAGAAAATTAAACAAAAGATCAAAGAGTTAACCTCTCACAAGTTTTTAGCAAGTCAAGATCTCCTTTTGCCACCATGTGTCAGCACTGTTGGCTACTCAATTGACTTGTTTTTCACAATAGTGAATTTTAAGGAGTTATTGATTACTTGCGCCTTTGCCATAGGTACCATGCAGCCTGGTTGCTCAGACTTGCCTCCTGTGCCAGGTGCTCATTTGGCTACTTGTGCCAGTCTTTAAAAGTGCCTGAAGTCAAATTGACAGAATCTGTGCAGTAAGACTCTGAAAATCATCTCCAGTGATCTAGAAAGCTTCATAGCAAGCAGAAGGTGGCCTGCTGCTTGTCATTATGATTATGGAGTTGTGAGAAGCAGGTATCCATGTATGGCATGGCCTAATAACATGAATGTGCCTTGTTTGTTAACTAACTGAACATGTCCCTTCAGTCCCCTGCTAATAATTCCTCCTCTCGTTTTTAGAGGCAAACTGCTACAGTACATACGCATGTGAAGAATAAGGCATTCTTTCTGTGGTATGGATGTCTATTTTGTTTGTAGAAGAGCACTGAACACAGCTCAATGGCTAATCAGTCTTGGGCAACTGTAGATTTTTAAAAATGTGTGGAAACATTACGTGACTCCTTTCTGTATTACTTTGATCTTGCCATCTTTGGTCTCTTTGTAACTTACAGGTGACGAACTTTACAAAAAGAAGCAGCAACAAATGTGAGACACTGAAAGCTGGAAAGAAATAAAGTTTCTAGTGCTACTTTTAAGGGAAAAAGGACAACATTCATTTGTCAAAGTCTGGAAAGAAAATCATGTTAATTGAAAGGTAAGCATGACTTGGCTGTTTGTGATTGTGATTTTGGTGTGTCTGATTATTAAATCAAGGAATACAGTCCTAATGACAGAAAGCAGCAAATAATTTGTGTTTTTGCATGCATGTTGCTTCATGTGTGCATGAGTATCACAAGTTTGTCCTCCAGTACAGCACTCTTGCTTGGATGAATGTGTGCTATTTTGCATTAGCAGAATGTTGGTCTTTCGAGTCTCCAGTAATCCCAAGCAGTGTTATCACTAATTTTCCTCCAGATGAGCCTTTTAGTCATCAAACTGTTTCCAGAAAAATACTCTTCCTTACAGGAATCTCTTGGGAAAGTTTCTTGAATTGCTTTAGATCTGGAGGCAGAGCTATGAAAGAGGAGGAAAAACAGAATGAAAATGCTGTATTAAAGGAAAGGGGCTTTAGAGGAATAAGAGTTACCATTCAACACACAAGGAGCAAGTGGTTTATTGTACTGGACCAAACATCTAGAAAGACCCTACTTTATGAACGCTGACATAGCCTTAACTCAAACCAGGGTAAAGGTTATTGCAATAAAGGTTTAAAACCTAGGAAATTCATGTTCCTGGAGGTGGTAGATAAATCTGTGACATTTTTAATATCACTATGTAAATAAATCTCTTCAGAAAAACAAAATTGTATTGCTTTGAGTTATTTGCCATAAACCCTTTTGATTGACAGCTATATCTTGCATTAGAACTTTTGGAAAAAGTTTTAAGGTATGTAATAACTCCCTCCCTCTGGGTGACGCAAAGTTTTTGAACCTGCAAGCATGGGTTGCTCTTGTATCACGTATAATTTGCAAATATTTTTATAATATAATTACAGTTTGCCTTTATTTTCTGTAGCATTTTCTTATCTTTTATGTTGTACTTTTAAAACTCTGCAATGTGACTGATTGATGCAGTAAGTGCAGTTAATTTTAATTCTGATATTTCGGGCTGGATTTGTCGATCAATGCTCTTTACTGGAGTAATTCACTAACTGTCTGTAACTTCTTAGCTTTTTTGCCTTTTTTTTTTTTTTTCATTTTTACTTACTAATTTAGAAGTGAGAGTTCTCTAACAACTACCTGTCAATTTGAAGTTTGGTGTTTATAAATTGAAGGATGAGTGCCTGTTGTTTGCATCCTACATGAGCACAGCCCTAGTTTGGCAACAGTGGTTGTCAGTAGGTTGTCATTATTAAGTTTTTGCTGTTAACCCCATTCAGTAGGCAGCCAAGATGCCAAAACCCAGAACAAGCTGCATCTTTGAGAAATATAAGCACAGAGGGAGCACATGTGACCAGCAGTACATGCTCCAAAATAGAGATATTAGATTAATTCTGTGGAAAGGACTGGATTATATAAACATATTACATACTCCGAATATCAATGTAGGACATTATTCCCCCTTATTCACAGGAGATTCTGCTAGTGTCAATAAGAGGTTTACAGAGAAATGTAGAGTGTCATCATCAAACAGTAACTGATGTTTTAGTTAGCACTATTATTATTTCATATGCCGTATTACATGATGGGAAAAAAACATTAACTTTAAAACCACAGTTGTGTGCTCTGTACTTCTGCTTGTTTGTTGTCCTTTCAACTTCCTATCATCTGTTATTATCAATCAAGAAATTCGTCTTTTTCCAGATGAATAACGACCCCCTGCTGACTGGCATATCTCTCTGAGGTACAGGAAGTGTAACAAATCCGATCCTGTGGCACCCCTGTTTTCCAGGGGAAACGTTGAATGAGTAAATTAAAATGATACCACAGCTTACCTAAATTTTCCTAGTTCCTGTACTTGTATGTAACTCTATCAGTTACATCCTAGTACTGGAACTCAAGTTTTCTAATATGCACCTACCATGTACTGAGGCCCTTCCAGGCCCCATCTCTTTTAGCTGCATGAGCATCAGCTCTGCATGGTACTCCCACAATCTGGAAAGATGATCCCTGTTTTCTGTACAGCCAAAATCATGGACTTGCCATCTCAATGAAGGTAATAAGAACTGACTGGCCTAAATTGAACTCATATTCTTAGTGTGTTTTTGGCAATGCCATTCCCATCCCTCAGGAACAGGCCACATTCCAGTCCTTGTTACTCAGCTCAGCACTGGGGTAGATGAGTCCCAAATGCAGAAGCTTCCCAAACATCTACAGTAATGCAATGATTAACACTGCTGATAACGTCAGCTCTCTGGAAACTGTCTCTCCCCAGCAGTTCCCCTTCCCTGGTCCTGCAGTAGGTGGCTGGATGCATCCCTTTTCTTCCAGCAGGTGGAAGCTTTTCCTTGCATGTAAACCCTCCTCCTTTTGCAGCTTGGCTGAAAGTCTTCCTTGAAAATAAACCAAGCCAGCTTCCCCCCACCAACCTGGAAAATACCATTGCAACAAGGCATTGCTGATGTTCTTGCACCATCTTTTTCCAGTAGCTTCCTAGAAGTTCTCGTTCATTGGCCACCAGCATGACAGCCATAGCTATACTTCTCCATCTTCTAAAAGCCTTCGAAATGCAGCTCCCTCTCTGCCTTAGGTTCTAGTGGAGTTTCTTTGTTCTCTCTAAAGGTAAGCTTGAAAGACTGCTCTCTGAAGCTTTGTTTGGACTGTACACTGTACAACATTTTTACTCTTTAGCTGATAATCAGAGGACTTGTAGTTAGAGATGTACCCTGCCCGGTCCCACCATTCCTCCATATGATATCCACAGTGGTACTCTTATTATGTTCACACTTGGTGTGACCGTTTTTGTTTTTTTTTTTCCCTTCTCTGAAAGTAGAAATAGTTATTTAATAAATACCCAAGTGCGTTCTGGCTTTAAGGATGACACGCATTTAATGTGGCTTATGCTATATTATTCTTGTTTAACTTTGAGCTTTTGATTTAGCATTCTAGTTTAGCAGTGGTATTCCACAGGGGATATTGTTGGTTTCCAAATCTTTTGTCAGAGTAATTGAGCATAACATCTTTGCAGGTTTGTGTTTCAAAAGATGCATTATCTTCTCCTGTCTATTTGTTCTATCCAAGCTATTCAAAACTTTTAGCTGTACAGATCTTTTGAAAGAATTTGAGTTTTAGCTGCTGAATTTGCAGCTCTGCATGTGATGATTAATACACTTCTCTCCATAAATAAGAATTGGTAACAGAACAGAAGATTTTCATTAAATTCTGTGTTTTGCAAGAGACTTCCATCCTTTTAATTCTTATAAATTAAACATCATCCATATCTAGCTGGCTGAAGAATGAATGTCACATACAAGATATCTCCCTTAAATATTTTCTTGAAAGTAATCTATGTGATTTACAACATATTGCAATTAACATTGACCTTTTGGCTGCTTCAAAGAATGTGAGAAACAGTTTTTCTGACATCAAAGAGATTTTCTAAATTTCCAAAAATATTCCTGATGAAAGTTGTTCTGACTGGGAAAAATATGTCACCTTCATTTTAAAGTTATGACACACTTGATAGATTATCTGGCTCTTTCCTAACCTTAGTTCATGTACAAAAGTGGTTTTAAAAAGACACTTGCAAATAATAATCTTTTAGAAAATGCAAATCCTCAGAAATAAAACTTAGGAAGCCTTTATTTATCTTTTAGGATCAATGGACGATTTGTTCAAGATCTGGAGGCTGCTATTTACTCTCTCATTTTTTTTGCCAGCCACTAAATTGTCAGCCTACAGATGCATTTCAAAATGGAGGAAAAAAAAGTTCAGTTTTCACAAGTCTTTATATTCAACTTTATTTATATCAATTCATATCAATATATTGTAGACCTAATGACAGTTTGGCAAATATTTGCTATAAATATAGCTCCCAATATTCATTATTCACTCTGAATGTGGAATTATATTGTATTGCTCCTGATTTCTCCCTAGAACACTCTGTCAAGTTGACCATATAAAATCTTACAGTATAAGGTTTTTCTTATAAAAAAACCTTTTTAATTTTAACCAACAGTTGCCTGGGAAAATATTTGTGGAAAGCAGATAAAGGGTGTGTGAATAGGATGAAATCATTTAATGTAGCAAAATGTAGAGTTCTGCTGCTCTAGTCCCTTTCTAATCATTGGGGAGGCTGCTCTGGCCACACTGTTCTGCCAATACATGATGAGTTCAAGCGGTGTCCCTCTGGGCACTGGGCTGGAGCAGGCTGTCTTTGTAGCAGTCCTGACTTTGATGGCTAACTATTTACTGTTCGGTTGAGGGAGGGGAGGGAGATCAGAGCATGAGTTCGGCCAGCTGCCAGCCACACTAAAATTACTTCTGTAACTACTCCAATATGTGTACCAGAATTTAGGGACTCCGATATATTCAAACAGAACAGTTTTGCACAAAGGGTAGTTGAAATATGGTCTGGAACAAACTGCCGAAGTCAGCAGCAGAAGCAAATAGTGTAAATCAGTTCAAGGAGGAGTTTTTGAAGAAGATAGGGGGAAGAGCGTAGAGCTACTAGCTAGAAGTTCAAGTTTCATATGATGAAACACAGATTGATTTGTATTTCCTGAGGTTATGAGGGCAGGTCTTCATGGACCATATCATCCTCTTTAGGCTGTTAAATGTTTGTATGTACTTTTGTGCTGGGGTTCATGCTCTTTCAGTTTGGAGTAATGTTGCTTTTTTTTCTCCACTCTTGCTTGTACAGTCTCTTTAGATAATGTTTTGCAGAGCAGAATGCATACCACAGAAACTCTGTTTCCGAGCATCTTGATAAACTTCATCAAATTTGGCATAATCATTTAGTTACAGCAATGTAATTGAGTGCACTTTTCAGTTTATAGGCATATGAATTTGCATGCATTGTTTTGTTTCCTGGGAAGACCCTCCAAAACATGATACAATATTTGCATCTACACTGGAAAGGTAAAGAAATCTTAACTGTGATACCAAACATGGAAGTGTTTTAGCTGTTTCAGGTTGCCTCTAATCTCAGCACTGTCATGCTGATGCAATGAAATGTGGACATCTCAGGAGGGGACAAAACAGAAACCTGTGGGGGAACAAATCCACTTTCCTACTTTCTGTGATGAACCTGTATGTTGTCCTTGTGGCTAGAGACATGTTCTCGACCAGAAGAGAAATCCTGCCGTGAAGCATTTTCATAGACTCATAGAATCAACTAGGTTGGAAAAGACCTTTAAGATCACCTTTTCTTTTTAATTTCAGCATTATACTTCTCTTTTGCTGATGTCCTGGGCTAAGTCCCTTGAACAGGACACCTTTAAAAAGACTTGTGAGAGCAGTGAGGGGCCTGATTCTGCAAGATGTTGTGCTCCATAAACTTCATGTCATATCAACATAAGCTGAAATTTTTCCATAACTTTCTGGATCAGGCTTTCTTGAATTTTACCTAGACTTCTTTGTTTTATTTTGTTTTTTTTTTTTTTAATAGATGAGCAACTTAAATTACATAGATTGCTATTACTAATATTACATGAGGAAAGTGGCTTGTGTTTTATTTCAATCTTCAGTTTGGTATTCATAGATTGTGCTAGGTAATTTGTTTAGGTAATGTTTTCTGTGGAAATTTTTCAAATATGCAAGTTTCCTCTTTTTAAATTACCTTTTCATGCAGCTCATCATAGGTGAAACACATATGTGTTTTGTTTATTTTGATGCAAGTGAGAACCCAAAATACAGATTTTTGCTGATATTCCCCATGCCTTAGGTTTCTTTCTTAAAGTAACATTTATTTTCATTGCAATTTCTGTATTTCCAATACCTTCTGCATAACATTAAAAAATGCTCTCTGATACTGTATCCATTGGTCTGGTAAAAGAGCAGAAAATACCTCTAAATGCCTCCTCTTTTCTTCCTGCACTTGCAACCCTGTTGGAAATCAGAAATGCAGTTCCATAACAGGGAAAAACAATAAAAAAATTAACTGAACTTTGTAAAGGACTAGAAAGGCTTGGTTCTTGCTTCACAGAAATGCACAATCTGTGCAGGCACAATCACTGTTCCCTGCTTCTCAGCTGTAGATGTGCAGGTATTGTGTTTAAAGCCCCACAGACCAGTAGCAACAAGACAGAGCTGGCCTTACAGAAACACAGCAGCCAGATGATTGGATCCCATTTCCCACAGGTTTCTAAGACTACAACTGAAAATGCCTTGTAACTCTATTAGGAAAGACCTATGGTGATCAATAGCAGCAACAAGGCCACACAAGTGCGTCTCAGAGCACAGTGAAAATTGCACATCCCATGGTGCTCAGGGGACTTAATATTTTTCAGTGATTTTCTCACTCCATCCTTGCTTTTGTTTATGGAGCAGTTCTTCTGTCTCATGTAGCTTTATTGTGAAATGTAACTGGACTTGCTTATTATCATAGTTTAGTCAAAAACTTAGCTTTGTAAATTTCCTAAGGTTTTAGGTGATACAGATTTTTGTTTTCCCTAAAATGTTTTCTTTAGTTTTATAAACATTAGTTTGTATTTTAAGTAGTACTTTGCAACCTCAAAGAAAGGATGCCTGCACTGATGAGGCAAGAGGGCAGCAGCGCCTTACCCATCTCTCTTGTCTGAGAAAAGAGGCCCAAAATCAGGAGCAGGGTTTCACTGGAGTTGACTGGTGGTGGACCCATGGATTCAGTGTAGTGAATCAGGGCCACAAGCCCACAGATTGCTCCACCAGATGTTCTGAGCTGGGGGGATCTAAGATGACGCTGGAAAGGACACTGGCATTTACCTACAACCCCCCGATGAGAACAGCAATTTTGTGGCTTCAGATAGTATGGTCTACTTCTTTCTCTGGAAATCTGGAAACTAGAGAAAGAACTGGCTCCTCATTGTGGGTGGAAGCAGAGGGTGAAGTGGTCCATCCTGTTTATTAATGCTTTTGTACAGCTGTTTATTTTCCATGGAGTTGATTTCCCTGTTATTCTAGGGCTGGAACCTAATAACTGAACAGGATGGAAATTCCAATACAGGGTCATGAGAAGGTAGCTGTCATTCCGCACCCCTGAATCCTTCTATGAAATTAATATTGTGGAGTTTGAAGAATGACGTGAAAAATTCTCTGAGGTGTTCTGGGAGACTGAAGAGACTGTTTTCCTAGACAGTGATGATCACAGAATCCATGGTAAACTGCAGTGTGGCAGTAATTACTGCATGATTCCCAGGTAAATTCATAACATTTTATCCCACCAAAGCCACATTTTTTCAAATATCCTTTTCCTTCTTTGCATGACTGGGGCAATTACTGATGGCAATGCAAAGATTCAATTAGATTAGGAAAACTGTTTTAAAATTTGAATTATTATCTGGAGCTTTGATTAATTATGGATCAGAAAAATAATTATGATGATCTTTCAGAACTGCTTTTCTTCAATTTTTTGGTGATTCTAAACCACTTGTGGATAACCAGTAACAAAGGATTTGATCTCGCAGATTTAAGCTCTGAAGTAGTCTCACGGAAATTAGTTTTGCTTAGATGGACTTTTTCTCAGTGACTTTCTTAACTGAGTCTTATTTTAGTGACAGCTAGGAGGCTGTTCTGTTATATAATTATTTTTAGTTTGCTGTTATGCACCCCCTAAAGTATATTGTTTAAAACTTTTTTTTTTCCCTCCTTTTTAATGTGAGAAAAACAAAACACTTGTTTTGAGGTGTACTGGGAGTCTTTTATAGACAGTGTATTTACCTCAAAGCATGTTAAAAAAATGACTACTGGACTAGGTTAGCTTTGGGTACCCTCAGGCTCTTTGAGATTAGTTTTAGATTCATATGCTGTGGTCACTCATTGACCAAGCTGTTTCAACACTTATACATATCCAGCAAAGGAACATTTCCCTCAGGCATGGTTTTCTTTCAGTCATATTTAGCAAAACCATTAAACATACTTGGGGCCTGCACTGAGGAGAGAAACAACTCTATATACACAATTCAAAACAATTTTCTTCTTCAGGAAGAAGAAAAATATGAAGTGTTAAGTCTCAGTTTATCAAGACTTAAGTTCAGAGCACTCTAAACGGGTTCTGTATAACCTCCCCTGAAATTACAGTACTTTTGCATTATTTCTAGTCATATTTGGTGGTATTTTGAAAGTTGATGCAAAGATGCTTTATTCCTAAGCAGAGTAAGGAATTTTTTCTTATTTTTATTTCCAAGAGTGCTTGGTAGTTGATACAGTAATGGGATGAGAAGCAAATGATGCATTGAATACTTTTTATCTTTTTAACAACCTCTACTTTAGCAGACAAATTTTGTTTTTCAACAAATCTTCAAACCATAAGGTTTTCAGATTTGATGTTTTTTAAAGAGAGTTCACATACAACGCCCCATTTTAGAGCAGATGAGCATCCACAATAATGGATGAAGAGTCTATGTAGAGAAAGGGTGCAAAGCAGAGTCTGAATGCCTTCAACAATGGCATTTAGCTGTGCCAGGTTTCTGATCCCCCACTTAGCTTCTTCATGTGCGAAGTCATATTGGCTCCAGTTCAGTGAAATTCAGTGCAGGAAGAGTAAGTGTTCATGCACAAAGACTATTTGTAGGACTTGTTGCTGGACCCTAAATTTGGAATTGGGAAGTGTTCCCAGATGGTGTACAAAGTGAGTATTTTTGGTTCTTAACTGAGACAGATTCACATTAAAATCAACGAGTTCTCTTTATTAAACATAGGTTTATAGAAAATACTCTTTCCTTGAACAGTGTAGCTTTGAATAGAGTAGAAATGGATGTCAGAAGGAGGCGTTGGGTTTTTTTGTGTGCTGTCTGTGGGTGTATTTCCCTACACACAGAATTATTGTTTGTAGGAGAATAGGGGGAATTCTTTTTCCTCATGCAGTTATCTATTTTGGGTGGGTGTCTAAGAAAGAATTATCTCCCAAATTATTTGAGAAGTAAAGAAAGCTCTTGCTTCAAGATCTATCTAATTCAAATGCTGTGTCTGACAGGTTTCACTTAGGAGTTCAGGCTCTCTACTGCACTTTAACTACTCAAAAAAGAAATCTCTGGTGACACTCCCTTTGCTTAGCCTGGCTGGCTTTTACTTGACCTCTTTTAGATCTCTTTACACATGAAAGCATGTGTACATATTCACTTCTTCCACCCCTCCTTTTTTCTCTGTATGGAGATCACCTAAACTACTTAAATCTTTGATTTAATGTTCATTTCTGATAGAAGTCAAATTCCTTAGATTTATATTAAAGATGCCATGACATCTAATATCTGTAAGTTCTTGTATATTCAGATTTAGCATTTTAACAGGTTTCTTTCTTCACATAGTATCAATGATGTTCATTTAGAACTGTTTTTCTGTAATCATACATCTTTGGTTACTGCAGGTATTTATGGTCTTGTGCATTGAGCTCTAAACATAAGGTTAAGGCAGACTTTCTTCTTTGAGGTGGGACTGAAATGGGTAGAAGTCTGAGCAGTTATTTAGTTAGAGACAAGCAAATTTGGGGAAGTGCTCATGATTTTTTTTGTGTCCCTTTCTCACAGTGTCAGAGTAACCAAGTTGCTCCTTTGTCCAGACTTGTTAAGCAATTGTCTAAGTCTAAGTCTGTTAATATAACTAACTACAGTGCAGTTCTAAGACCTCTAATTTTAGCCTTCTTCTATTATTCTTCTTCAATTGTGGATCTTGTCATTTTCAGATATTAGAAATTCTAAATTTCAACATTGAAATCTTCAAACTACCTCTTCTAATAGTATTTCATTAATGATTTGTGATTTAATACTTCACTGTATATAAAAGTCATGAGACATTATAGTGTGAAAAGTACTGTATAAGTTTTATTGTGTTGTTTACTTCCTGCTGTTAAGCAGCAGCAGCCGCACTTACTTCCTGTTGACTTTTCAGGAGTGAAAATTAGACATCTTTTTCTTACAGGTAAATAATTAGTGGTTTAGGTGAAAAATGAATACAATTTATGTGTTTTCAGTCATGCAGAATATCAAACTTGTAAAATGCGTATTTTCAGTTTCTGTCAGTTAGAAAACCAGATTATTCAGAATTTAAACCTTTTAACTACAAGTTAGCACATACGGATTTATTTTCTGGAATTTCTATAGTACACATGGGAGGCTACAACAGCAAGCATATTAGTCCTGGAAAGTCCTCATATCTTCTGAAAATATAAAATGTTTTAGAGACTTTAAGAAAAAAATTCAAAGTAAAGGTAATGGCCTAAATGCTTTCTACATGTACACCTGAAATAAGTAACTTAAAATGTCTTAAGTTTTGAATTTCTTAAGGTCACAAAGCTTAGTTCTGCTTAGTGATCACTCAGTGACAGCACCTTTGCCTTCACAGCACGGTGCTGATTTTGTGTCTTCCAAAGGCGGATCCTGATATCCTTTATATTTCCAGTAAAATATCACAGAATTTAAATTGCTGACAGAAACTTCCTTATGATCCTTGTGCTTCCAGTTTGTATGATGGCAATTTTTTTAAAATGTGCAATTATAAAAAAGCTTTTTTGTGTTGATCACTACTCTTATATATGAGGTTTCTAGTCTCCTTCAGCACCACCTGTAGTCAAAGAGAAAGGAGCTTCTAGGGAGAAAAACTCAGAGCCCTTATGTTCTGTTGCTGTTCTGAGCCATCTTGTATCACAGAATCATAGAATAGTTAAAGTTGGCAAGGAACTAGGATCATCTAGTTCCAACTGCCCTGCCATCGGCAGGGACACCTCACACTAAACCATGTCACCCAAGTTTCTGTCCAGCCCAGCCTTGAACACTGCCAGGGATGGAGCATTCACAACTTCTTTGGGCACCTTCCTCCAGTGCCTCACCACCCTCACAGTGAAGAACTTCTTCCTTATATCTAACCTAAACTTCCCCTGTTTAAGTTTAAACCCATTACCCTTTGTCCTATCACTACAGTCCCTGATGGGGAGTCCCCAGTCCAGCATGTTGTGTGACCCGTTCAGATACTGGAAGGCTGCTCTGAGGTCTCCATGCAGCCTTCTCTTCTCCAGGCTGAACAGCCCCAACTTTCTCAGCCTGTCTTCATATGGGAGGTGCTCCAGCCCACTATCATCCTTGTGGATCCCTTTCCCCATTCACTCTAATCTAGAAACCAACCAGGTGAGGTGCCGGAAGTTGAGCTGTACGAATATTTGTCTGTGTTTCATGATGGTTGACTTCAAGACTGTTCTTTAGTAAACATCCCTAGGAAAAAATGTTAACCCAAGTTTTGTTTAAGACCTAACATGGAGATATTTTATGGATGTCTGAGTTGAATAGAGTTCAGGCAGAATGCTTTCCCCATATGTTTATATTTGTGTGGAAAAAGAATGTGAATTCAGTCACATCTACTTCCCAGCATTTTGGGCTTCTAGAAATTAGCACAAAGAATAATCCTATGTTATGGGGTAGAGTTTTAATGTTCCTTGCAATTAAAGTAGTTCATCATTACATTCAAGAAAAAAATATTCTTTGGCAGTGTAGTGAAACATTAGAGAATTCTCCTCAAATTAGTAACAGAAATTGAATGACAGGACAAATTAAAAAGAGGCAGGAGGGGGTGAAATATTTTATTTAAAAAATACTCCATAAAGACAAACATGCAGTAAATTAGCAAGTGTGCTCTCACAGTTATTCATGGAAGCATGTTTGAAAAAAAATAACCATGGGGTTGTTTTGTTTATTATTTGGCAGAATTTTCCAGTGCTTTGTCAGTTTTCCACAGGCTGCTGTGTATAGTGCTGCCTGGGAGATCACCAGAAATCTTTGAGGAAGCCTTCACAAATGGTGAACCAGACATGGAAGAATGCAGCCAGAATGACAGTGCAAGGCAACAAGCTCAAAGCTGGGCATTCCTTTTGAAAGACTCTATACCCCGAAGGCATAATCATGCAGTTTATGCATGAAGTGAGAGAATTATAGAGATACAGGAATCTACCTGCATCTAGTCCTGGATACCTCAAAAGCTGCAGTTAAAAGTGCAAACCAAACTCCTTTTATATTTGCAGCAGGTGGTATTAATTTATGTCATTTAGATTAATAGCAGTTGCTGTTTAACAATAGCTGTTGATAAACTAGCATTGTTAAACAATATGCAAAAAACTGCATCTAAACTCTGGGGTGGGGTGAGAAGGTGTCAAGGAGAAGAGCCAGACACTCCACCATGTTTTTTTTTATATATATATATGCATATATAAGTATACATATATATATAAAAAAGAATGTTTATATGTGTGTGTATATATATATATATATACACACATATATATACATATATATATTCCTCTGTCCACACGTAGAAATGATAACTTCAGTATGTTTATTGGGAGTGGTGAAAAACAGACACTTGCAAATTAAGTGAGACAAGGAACAACAGATTGGAGTTGTATATTTTTTTTAAATGTTACTTCCAACTACAGTGTAAGTGTTAGAAAGGAGGGGGGGAGCCTTTTTTGGAAATATATTGGCTTTTATTGCAATAAATGCTTCTGGCTCAAAGACATACATAGTTTAACCTGGTAATCTGTGAGAAGTAGAAGGGCATGTGCTGGCAGAAGAGAGCAGAGCTGTGAAAAGTATCTGTCCTTAGGACCTGTCTATCTTTCTGTTCATAATAAAAGCAAGAGAAAAAAGTAGCAGTGTTATCAGTACACTTCTGCAAGTGAATTAGCTAGCACAGATTTGATAAAGCTTATAAACTCTCTAGAGCAATCGTGACAGTTTGCTGGCTTGGGCTTTGTCTGCTGCCAGTTACTCCTTGCTAGTGGCACTCTTTATTTATGCTTCAGTACCACGTTATCCTCTGGGCTTCAAACAGAAGGGACCTGTCTGTAAGTGTTTTGGTTGTGGTGTTAAAAAATAAGAGTGCAGCAAAACACATGCAACAGTGCCCAAGATCCGTTTCAGCCAGTTTCCCTTCTCGTGGTGTTGCTTCCTTGTGACTATTCAGTAAACACAAAGCGTGGCTGAGGTGGAATATGTCTGCCTTCCACTAGAGAGTGTCACAGAGTTATTTGAATGAATGGAAATGGATTCATGATCTAACTTGTTGTGGGTTAAATACAAAATGGTATGACCTCAAGGAGAGAAGATATGTGTGCCTGCCTATATGTTTTCTGTTTTCTACCACTGCCATTCATCCTTCACTCTGCAGATAAAAATGAACATAGTTGCAGGATGTAGCCACATTTTAATACAATTCTTTATCCATTTGACAATGTGCACACATTAATTCTATGGTAAATACATAATCTGATACCTTTTCCTCTCTTTTCTGCTCAAATGAAATATGTACTCCAAAATGTTAACAGAGTTTTGGGGTCAATTATCACGTGTGTGCTCATAGCACAAGGCATTGGCAAATAGAGTTTAGATTTTGGATCAGCCAATGTAAAATTCTCCACATGGGAATCTTGGAAAGGAAGTTCCAGTCCATTAGCAGATTTTCATATCTGGACTGAAGATGCATATGCATAAGTACAGAAATTGAAAAATGGTGTTAAGTAGTCAGAAAGTCTCCAAAGGGAGATCTGGACAAGAAGCTACAGTAATAGCATTAGATGGCTATTATTATAAAAAGAAAAGAGAATAACTTAAAAGTGAGGACAATAGTAATGCTCCAAATGCATAAAGGTAATTTCTTTAGCCCCTGAAATTTTATATGGAAATGCAAACACAAAAAGTATTGTTCTTCAGATGTGTAATGTTATTGAATAACTGCCATTCATTTTTCTGAAGATCTACCCATGAAGATACTTTATTTAACATAATAAATTAGAAGTGTAAATACTGTGTTGACCCACTGTAGTGCTTAAAATGGGGTTTAATCCTCATGGTCAGTTTAGGTAAATTCTCTTCTCCCTGAATTCCAGCAAACTCTGCAATTTAGCTATTTTCTGTTACAAAGGACTGATCCTTCCTTTTTTCTAGGTTTGTGTGTACCATGGCCAACATCTTTGTCCTGTGTATGCTGTTTTCCTTCTGCTTTACTGAATGTGATATCTCAGGTGACAGCAGCTGAGAATCTGTCCTTTGATCCCATCCTCTTCCCGCATTTGAGGACATACAGAAACCTCAGCAGACACACCTTTATTCCCAGATGATTTCCAGATCATAGGAAGAATTTTAAAGGGTATGTAAAACTCTAAGACAGAAGAATCAGAGGCAGTTGGGCTCAAAAGCCTAATTTCCTTACATTTTCCTTGAGAAAACAGGGGGATAAAGGGAAGAATCAGAGGCCTAAGAATCCCTCATTTATACCAGCAGTTGTTAACAGACCACAGCTGAAGAGGTCTGTAAGACCTAAGTGCAGAGTGATAAAAAGGGATTCCTCTTGAAGTTAAGACAAAGCAAGTAGTACAGTGAGAACAATTATGTCAGATCCTACTATAGTGAGCTGAGCAGTAAGCAAGACCTGTCATTAAGAAACTCTAAGGTCGTCAAGAATTAAAGATCCTGTGATATATCTTTATAAGGTTACATGTACTTTTCTGTGATAATCTCAGATTTTGTTCTTAGAAACTTACAATTTGTTTTAGCTATTTGAATAACTCTGCAGTTAGCTCACCATTGTATTTAAACCTTTCCCCAAACAAAAGTAACTTTGACAGATGGCTTATACATCCATCCTATGTGCACTTTTATTGCATGAGGGATTTCTAGTAGTCAACAGAAGCTCCTTCCTGAGGACCTGGATAGAGTGTGATCTGACTCTTTCAAGTTAATCATGAACCACAGAGCGAGCACTGAGTAAACTGATAGCATAAATTGAAAGGTCACAGCCTGTATTGAGAGAGAGGCTGTAGTATTTCCCTCTTAAAAGAGACATGACAATTCATTTTGATCTCTGTCATAGAGGTATAGATGACTGAAAGCAGGAAGGCGAGAGTTCAGCAAATGGAACTGGGTACCTCAGCCTCCACATCTCATGCTCACCACCCCGGTGCCCCTCACAGCAGAAAGCAAATACAGTCTCAGGCTATGTCAAAGTTCTGTGTTCATCCCTTTTCTTTGGCTGCAATTCACTGAATCCTTATGTGTGTGCCACAGCAGGCTTGGGGAAGTCTTTATGAGGAAAAGGCTGAAGAAACGTTTTTGGATTTCTCATGGGATCAGAGAATTCTTTAGGCCTTGCAATCTGTGTAACGTGGATGCATGTGTGTGTTTGTCTGTCATGTACATAACTGAGGGGGCAGCAGAAAATGGAGCTTGGAAATATTACTATCCACAATGTATTAGAATTTGATCATACTAGCAGAATCTGTAAGGTAACAAGTGTATATCTGTGTCAGAATGAGATGATCATCCAGAAATAATAGAATTTGCATTTCAATATAAGAAACCTGTAGAGGTGGGAAGCCAGAATACATATTTATCTGTTCTTTTTTTTCCCCCTGAAATATCTCTTTGTGTCAGGTATTGTATGTCCTCCAGTCATTAAAGCTACTAGTTTAAACAGGAATAGATATGTAGAAGCATATTCATGCTGTACACTCTAGGGCAGGTGAGCACTACATTTACCTCCAAGTACTTTAAATATCAAATAAGATTAACCATCTGCTAATCCATCTAACAATTTAGCAATGATTTTGCATAATAGACAAGGTAACACCTTTGCTGCCTGATAGTTGTCCAGCATATGGTCATTTAAAACAAACACATGTTGGATGATGGGACCAGTTTACACGCAATGTACTGTTCCACATAACCTTTGCCTTGATGAACAGCAAACATTGCCCAAAGAATCCTACAGAAGGATCACTAAGTGGTTTACGGACATTAATGGCAAGGCACTAATGTACCCACTCCTGTATTTAGATGGAGAAAAGTGTGATATGTGTGTTTAAAGACCACAAATGTTGCTAGGTTTTTTGCAGAAATAAAGGTAAGAACAAACTATGATAACTGAAAAGTTGGTACACAATTAAAAAGAAGCCCAAGGAAAGGAGGAAGGAATATTCTTGTTTGCACCTATAACAAGAATATGTAAGTGTAGCATAGTTATTCCTGGTTGAGGGAAAAAACACGCTCCCTGTTTCCTCAGCTTCAGGAGCCAAGTTGTCATGCCTGATCTACAGTGATAGACTACAGGAAAAGGAAATGAACATTGCACAGGGATGCAAATAACTGTAGAATACACTGGATTTTGGAGGAGACAAAGCTTTTACACCTTAAAAAGGAGTCAGATCAATTAGATTTTCCTATGACAAAACAAAGCATGTCTTTGTTCAGAGTGGTCTCACTGTCCTGGGAGAAATTTGTATTTGAACCCATATTTAAAAAGCCACCTGGGAATATCTTACAAAAGACATCTTGATGTAAAGAAATGGTATTGTTGCCATTGGCCTAAGAAGGGTCCCTCATTACACTTTATCTTGGGATCTAATTAACATCCAGGAAAAAAGTCATTATTACTATCTATTTAAAATGCAAAAAGCTGCCTGTAGTATTTTCTTAACAGTCTTTTGTTTCAAACCTCAACAATAGTTATATTTTGGAGAAGCATAGAAAAAAATATGAAAATATTGAACAGGACAGTTGGATACTTTAAAATTGCAGGAAGGTGAATCACATTAAAAAGTGCAGAGCAAAAGGGCACAGAGCTAGAAGTTGGTGCTGTTTACGGCAGGCGAAGGAAATGAGCCTTCACCTGTGCTGATTGTGCCTAAGATCTCTGTGCCATGCATCCAGGGAAGGAGACGGCATGTGAATGCCTGTCCTCCACTGCTGTGGAATGCTTTCAAAAGTCTGTGGTCCACTGTCCAAGAAGGACTGTATTATTCAGCCAAATATTCCAACTTAAGCAGAGAGAGATTTCCCACCCTGCATCCAAACAAAATGAAGTCAGCTTTGACTCTGCAAAATGTCGATGAATTCTTCAGAGTAAATCAGCCCTGTCAGTCTGATGCGGAACTGTCACCTACTTGTGACATAATATAATATGAAATGATATTGAACAACATGCATTTGGCACTAAATTGTTAGCGGGTTTTAGCTTTGACAGCAGCAAGTTTATTGCTTTAATCCCAAGGTCTTTTAACCCTCTTTGACATAAATTGAGGTTGGCTTTTGTGAGAAAACTCCACTTCACTCTCTCTTCCTGTACCTAAAACTGCTTTTAACAATTTATGCTCATACATCAGACACTCGTTTTGAGTGACAAAAAGAAAAAAGATCTATTAGAATAGAAGGAAAAAAGGGTCAATTTAGGTTAAGCAGTGTATGCCTCTTTTGGTAGGCATGTCACAGCCTTCTTCAGGTGAAAGTGAATTTTAAGTTGTAATACTGTATGGCTGCAGCAAAATAAAACAAATCTCTGACAAAAAGAGAGAATAAGTATTGCTGGAGAATGGCTGATAACCTGCCACAAAACTAGTCTTCCTTTTTACTGATACAATTTAATTTAGTCCTAAGCCAGTGTCCATTTTGAAACTTTTCTTTAAAGATCTAAGGTTTTTCTTCTTTATCCAGACACTGTAGAGAGACTAGTTTGAGCAAGGGTGGCATGTACAAATACAGATGTATAGAATAGATACTATGTACACAACAGTTCTGCTGAATACTATAGCTGGCTGATAGCACATAATTTAATATTTCATTTTTTTGAGACACCTTGTTTAGTTTGATAAGTAAGTACACATTGTCATCAGTGCTCTGATAATCCCGTCATAGAAATACATCATATATGAACTATAACATCAATAACACAGGACACTTTTATCACCGTTGTTTTTCTATGCTCAATTACTGTATGATGCTTACTTATGGTGTTGTTTTGAAATCATTTCTTTATTACATTTAAAGCTCAGCTGAATCTGCCCTTGAACTGTGTAATAATGGAGCGTGAACACATTCTCAGCATATTTACAAATTATTTTTTTAATGTTTTCTTTGTTCTCTGTACGGAAGAGTATATTATTCATCTACCATCATTTTTACAAAAAAGTAAGGAAAATCAGAGACAAATGGAAACTTGTGTTTCTCTCCAAATATGAGCATTTTAAAAGTTTTTATAAATTGCCCTTTTTCCTCTTCTAAACCCCCATTTTTCTGTTTTTCATACTTTGTGTAATTTTTCTTATTTATGTTATTTCACTGTTATCTACAACTTGCTTATAGCAATTTTGCTCCTGGCTAATGTTTAATATATTCCATGAGTGTCAAAAAGTATACATTATGTGATTTCCTACAGATTTGTGTCTTATTTCTTTCACATCTATCCTCAAAGCAATAATATAATTTCCTTTGTGGCTTTTAGTGTCCTCTCCACTCCAGCACTTTCAACTCCTTCTTTATATCCCTTTTTTTGCTCCATATTTTCCAGCTCTTTTACCATATCTTTGGCTGGCTGCCTAGAGTTGACCAATGCACTGCTTGTCCACTCAGATTATGCTCCTCACAGAATGAATACAAAATTAATACCAATGAATAAATACAAATGAAAAATAAACCTCACTGGATTTTTGTTTTGTGAATTCCTTCTCCCAAATCAGGAAAATAGCAAAGTGGAGAAAATGTTTTTAGACATTCTATAACTAATAGAGTTATTTGGCTTCATAGTTATATTATACAGAAAATTATTACAATGTTTCTATAGATTATAGCATTCTGTATCCTCCAGATATGTTGATAGCTATGTTATATTCTAAGCACATCTTGGTTTACATCAAGATTAAGCCAAAGTAATATTAATTTTGAATGTTATCCATATTTTCCAGCCTTGTCATCTGGTTTCTTTTTTATTCATCCTTCTCCTTATGTGTCCTTTGATTTGAATGCAGAATATGCCTAGCTGCTGATGCAAATTCTGACTTCCCTAAAACCAAGGACAGTGATTTCTTAATCAGTATTTGGCCCTACAGAGTGATTGCACCTGCCAGAGCACAACACCCTGCCTTCACTGGGAGCTGTCCTTTGTTAGGTCCTGTACCACCGCACACTCTTCAGCAGAGAGTAAGGGAGCAGGGCTCCTGCAGCATTGCCCTGACTCTTTAAGCATTTTGTGCTGGCAGCCCTTGCAGTTTCCCTCCTTCTGTTACAGTTGTAAGAATAAATTCCACCACATTTCCAAATCCTGACAGAATGAAACTTGGGGAATTGGGAAAATGGGGTTAGTGTATGAATTGTGATCTTGTCCATGCAATAAAAAGCCCTATCAGTGGGCATTCAGCAGCTGAACTATCCTCATGTTGTTTGTATTTTTATGGACACTGTTATAACTATAGTCAAGTATGATTTAACTTTAAAAGTGATGCTGTAACATTGTTCAAGTCAGGAGCTACCATAATCTTTTGTGATAAATCTTTTGGTTTTTATCTAGCTTTTAAAAAGGAAAGCAATACAAAGAAATAATAATGGAATACATAGAAGCTGAGCCTGCAATAACTTGCCAATCCATCCTTTTTTTCTGGTTTTGCATATATGCAAACTTTTCTGAGCATGGTGATTTTGACCATTGTTTTCTTCTTTTACAGTGCATCAAACAAGCATCCCTTATAAGACATAGAGCTCATTTTGTAACCTAATTTCTACAAATACCACATGTATGCAATTCTGAGATTTCTGTTGCTTCCACATTTAGGTAACACAATTTCATTCTAACTATTATTAATGTACAAGTTACATTTGCTTTTAAAACCTGGTTCAAATTCATGAAGGTTACTTTTGTTTTTAAACATTAAATGTGTTCAAAATCAATATCTTATTTTGATTCTAGATGCTCTGTGGTGCAAAACAGGAGATGGAGGCTGCTTTGGTCATTGTCACTAGTTCTGCATGAGGCCTTAGCTGACTTGCTCAGATTTTCTCAATCTTTTTGCTTATCTTTAATTTCCTGTCCCTTGTTTGGTTTATTTCATTAATGTTTGTAAACTGGTTTTACATACCTACATGGAAAGTGCTGAATAAGTGTTAAGTGCTGTTTGCTGTTAGGACTGAAAGTAGACATTAGCTGCCACTGTCATAGAGGTAGCACATCAATGGTTTTTAGGTTTTATAAATAAATGGGCCATTCTGATGAATATTTGGTGATAGTTATGCAATTAAATAATTTAGCTCAGCACAAACAGAGTCTTGTAGCTAAAATGTTTAATCAAAATCTCAGAAGTTTAATTTAGCAGCACAGGACAGTGAAATTTCAAGCTTAAAACATATCCTGATGCCCATTTCTCAGTATTCCTCTCTTAGAAAAAAAACATAAACAAAATAGTCTTCATTTCTGCCAGGCATTCCCTGAGGGCTTGCCTCCCCTAAGTAATCATACAGCCTTAAAACAGTTGTCGGCCACCGCAGTCAGGACTACTATCCCTTACGATTTTATTGAGAACCTTGTGATAGCTGCTGTGAGTCTCAGAGCCCTGCCTTTGGAGTTGTAACCCTACAAGAGGTACAGAATGAGCTTTGTTAAATGGGTGGAAGATTCAGGCCCCCTGTTGTTAATAAAAGCTTGAAAATGCAAAATGAAAAGAATCAAGCTTGCAGGTGGTGATGTCCTTCTGTCTTCTCTTGTTATTTTAGCAATCTCTAGATTTTTAAGCTGTATCTCCTAATTTCTCTTTACTTCTACTTCTTTAAGGCACTGTGCCATTTGGGGTGAGATTGTGCCTGTTGCTGAGTGTCTGATCACAGTATTAGATAGTCTCACAAGAGCCCCTTTCCACTTTTCTCATACCTGTCCTTTTTAGTGTTAGTTTGGCAGCAGGAACATCTCTAAGCACTTTATAGACAGATAGGAAAAGCCTCATGCTCACAGGCCCTTGTTCTCATGGGTGACTTCAACCACCCTGACATCTGTTGGAAGGACGGTACGGCCCGGCACAACCAATCCAGGAGGTTCCTCGATTGTGTGGAAAACAACTTCCTCCTGAAAGTAATAGAGGAGCCGACAAGGAGAGGTGCCATGCTTGACTTTGTGCTCACCAAGAGGGAAGGGATGCTTGGAAATGCGACGCTCCAGGGCAGCCTTGGATGCAGCGATCACGAGATGGTTGAATTTGAGATCCTCAGGACAGTGAGAAGAGCGTGCAGCAAGCTCACTGGCCTGGACTTCAAGGGAGCAGACTTTGGCCTCTTCAGGAACCTGCTGAGTAAGGTTCCATGGGATACAGCCCTAGAGGGCAGAGGGGCCCAAGGCTGTTGGTTGATATTCAAGGATCACCTGCTGCAAGCTAAGGAGTGTTGCATCCCAACCAGAAGGAAGTGCAGCAGGAGGGCCAGGAGACCTCCTTGAGTGGATAAGGAGCTGCTGAGAAAAATTCAAATGAGTGGAAAGCAAGGACAGGCGGCCTGGGAAGAGGACAGGGATGTTGTCTGGGAAGCTAGGGACCAGGTTAGGAAAGCTAAGGCTCAGTTAGAAATAAACTTGGCTAAGGATATTAAAGATAACAGGAAGGGATTCTACAGGTACATAGCAAATAAAAAACAGACTAGGGAGAACGTAAGCCCCCTCAGGAAGCTCTTGGGAGAACTGGCTACACAGGATTTGGAGAAGGCTGAGGTTCTGAATGATTTCTTTGCCTCGGTCTTCACTGGCAAAGGCTCTGACCACACCACCCAAGTCTTGGAAGGCAGACACAGAGACTGTGAGGTGGAAGACCTTGCGCCCACTGTAGGAGAGGATCTGGTTTGAGACCATCTTAAAAATCTGAAGGTGCACAAGTCCATGGGTCCTGATGAGATCCATCCGTGGGTCCTGAAGGAGCTGGCGAATGAAGTTGCGAAGCCGCTGGCCATCATATTTGAAAAATCATGGCAGTCAGGTGAAGTTCCCGATGACTGGAAAAAGGGAAATATAACCCCCATTTTCAAGAAAGGGAAAATGGATGACCCAGGGAATTACAGACCAGTCAGTCTCATCTCTGTGCCTGGCAAAATCTTGGAGCAGATTCTCCTGGAAGGCATGCTAAGGCACATGAAAATCAACAAGGTGCTTGTTGACAGCCAGCATGGCTTCACTAAGGGGAAATCCTGCCTGACCAATCTGGTGGCCTTCTATGATGGGGCTATGGAACTGATGGACAGGGATAGAGCAGTTGATGTCATCTAACAGGACTTGTGTAAAGCGCTCGACACTGTCCCACACGACATCCTTGTCTCTAAATGGGAGAGACGCCAATTTGATGGATGGACCACTTGGTGGATAAAGAACTGGCTGGATGGCCGCACGCAAAGAGTTGTGGTCAATGGCTCAATGTCCAGCTGGAGACCAGTAACGAGGGGTGTCCCTCAGGGATCGGTGTTGGGACCGGTCTTGTTCAACATCTTTGTTGGTGACATGGACAGTGGGATTGAGTGCGCCCTCACCAAGTTTGCTGATGACACCAAGCTGTGTGGTTTGGTTGATACGCTGGAGGGAAGGAATGTCATCCAGAGGGACCTCGACACGCTTGTGAGGTGGGCTGATACCAGCCTCATGAAGTTTAACCATTCCAAGTGCAAGGTCCTACACCTGGGTGGGAGCAATCCCAGGCACAGCTACAGGTTGGGCAGAGAAGAGATTCAGAGCAGCCCTGAGGAGAAGGACTTGTGGGTGCTGGTCAATGAGAAAACGAACATGAGCCATCAGTGTGCGCTCGCAGCCCAGAAAGCCAACCGTATCCTTGGATGCATCAAAAGGAGCGTGACCAGCAGGTCAAAGGAGGTCATCCTGCCCCTTTACTCTGCTTTCGTGAGACCTCACCTGGAGTATTGTGTGCAGTTCTGGTGTCCTCAACATAAAAAGGACATGGAACTGTTGGAACAAGTCCAGAGGAGGGGCATGAGGATGATCAGGGGACTGGAGCACCTCCTGTATGAAGACAGGCTGAGAAAGTTGGGGCTGTTCAGCCTGGAGAAGAGAAGGCTGAGTGGAGACCTCATAGCAGCCTTCCAGTATCTGAAGGAAGCCTACAAGGATGCTGGGGAGGGACTCTTCATTAGAGACTGTAGCGATAGGACAAGGGGTAACGGGTTAAAACTGAAACAGGGGAAGTTTAGATTGAATATAAGGAAGAAATTCTTTCCTGTGAGGGTGGTGAGGCACTGGAATAGGTTGCCCAGGGAGGTTGTGAATGCTCCATTCCTGGCAGTGTTCAAGGCCAGGTTGAACGAGGCCTTGGGTGATATGGTTTGGTTTGAGGTGTCCCTGCCCATGGCAGAGGGGCTGGAACTAGATGATCTTATGGTCCTTTCCAACCCTAACTATTCTATGGTTCTATGATTCTATCCTGTCCATCAGTAACCTCCATCCTGTGTTGTCCTTGTATACAGCTACAACAAATGAGCTGGCATTAGGATTGAGATGATCTGGTTCTGCCCTCCTCATGAAGAAGCTCCTGTTCCTTAATTCAGTGATATCTGTACTATACAAATGTGACCTATATTTGTATAGGGACTTTTTAAATCTGCAGTAGCCAATCTGGGTAACCGTTAACTCCCTTTACCTTAATTCCCTAGGTATAACTGTGACTGGCTACTATGGAAATATAACTGATAGGACTGACAGATTTGTACGCTTAATTATTATAATTAAAGCATGCTTGTGAATGGTTTAACTTCTGATTTAGAACAGCTTCAGAAGCAGTGGAAAATACCCAACAGAATATTGCCCTTGCCTTTTGGTAGTGCCTAGGCCACCACTGGTGTTTGGTTGCTTCTACTCCAAGCCCTCCACCTGACTGTCTTGGTCAGGAAGAGAAAAAGGTAAAAAAAAAGAAAGAAAAAGCCAATGAAATAAAACCAGTAAATTGTTCTGCTGTTTTCTCTTACTGGACAGCCTTTTGCTAGTGAATCTTTGACTGAGGTTGTGGAGAGACAATATATGTCTGGAATTTAAACTAAACCTATCCCTTTCTTTGGGATTCCTACTTCTTGTTTAGCTGTTTATCTGAGCTTGAAAATTGCTTCACTGCTGCTGGTGGTAGGGTATGAAGTACTGCTTCAATTTTTCAGTTCTAGGGAATTATTTTAACTTCTATTTTTTTTCCTCATGAAATTTTATTCCATAGGCTATTCAGGCTGGAAACAGAGGTTTGTTTCCCTATTCAAGTTCAAGTAGGTAGACTGCTTAAGTTGGTAAAAGTTTATGTAAATTAATAAATGATATTTCTAAGCAGATGATCTTGGGGAGAGGGCAAAGAGCAATTGTTACCTTTATTTCTAATTCAGGATGTTTGTCTCTGCAGAGAGAGGTGTGGGTTGGAGAAGCTTCAGATTTAGCCCTTCATGAGAACAAGGATAAGCTGCCTCTGCCCACATTTTCCTGAAGCAGATCCAGGGGGACAGGCATTCACACATACCCCAGTAGCAAAAGGGGATTGATTGTGTTTACACAGTGCTACTGTGATGCGGGTGCACAGGGATGACATAACACAAGGAACCAAAGGGTCTATGGTCACAAACAGTACGTTACATAACATCATAATTAATCACTCCTCAAATCAGAAATCAGAAGAAAGATCTTTTTCTGTTCAGCTTTTTTTTTGGCCCATGGCTTTCCTGACCAGATCTTAGCTGCAACCTATAACAAGAATCTGGTCCTAAAGCCAAGTGCACTGTTCTGAGAATGGAGGTGAATGAGTCCTTATACAGTCTTCCTTTTACTAGGGAAAATTTCTGAGGATGGCTGATGAGGTATCCCGAGACAGTTGCTCTGCATATAGTGCAAATGTACTGTAAGTTTTTCTAAAATTCTTAAAGCTTGGAATTCTTATCATCTTTGTGGGAATTTATTTGATTCCTGGGTGATGTGGATTCATCTAACTTCTTTGTTATTAAAAAAAAAGTAATCAATATCATAGTCAGCAAATAATATCAGAGCTGAAAAACAACAAAAAAAGCAGGATGAATAAAGGTGACAAGAAAGGAGGAGACAGAAGTACTAAAAAGTATTGTAGATAAAGAACTGTTGACTGCTACTCTTGTAAATATTTCAAAACATAGATCCAATGTTATATGGGTCACTAAAACTACTGTAAATACACCAGCTGAATCCCAAATACGTCATTCTCAATCCCTGGCAACGACAAAACAATGCAGCTATAATATACCCTTCGTCATCCCTTGCAGAATTAGATTTAGCTGCAGAGCAAAATGACTGCAGATAGAATATTCAGCTATAGGAAAGAAAAAAGAAACTGAAGCCTGTCCTGCTGTCCAGTTTTTTATGTAGCAAATACTGTAGTACAGCAGTAGATCCCTGGAACCTTGAACTTCTCTTTATTTCTTTCTGGTTCAGCTGTAAAAGCTGATCAAACTTTCCATAGCATGTTGGAAACTAGTTCCATAGCTTACTATATCTGCAAATTTAGAAGGTATTATTCCTATGGTTTGTACTAAATCAGTTTTAAAAGTCTTTTCATATTCATCTGTGGAAGGCAGGCTGTCAGTGATAGATCCCATCTCATACTGGGTTCACTGCACAATTTTTGTAGTGGTGGAGAAACAAAATACAAGTGTCCCTTCTCTGGAAAGGAAGGACAGTGCACCTAAATTTATAGCCAGGGATAAGATTATGCTATAGCTTTCATGTCCCCATATCATAAATTACTATTTTTTGTGGGGGTGTTGTTTTTGTATTTTGATTGGGTTTTGGTTGTGGGTTTTTTGTTTGTTTTTTTTTTTTGTTATTATTTTGGGTTTTGTGTTTTTTTCTTTTTGTTAATAAGGCTTTAGCTTCCATTACCTCTATATTATTTTGGTTTTGAGTGTAAGCATTTAGCTTGATTCAGGTTTGGTTCTAGAGGGATGCTGGTCTGCTTTTGTCAATCTGAGTAGTGCATGATTGTGATAATATGGTAGGTCGATAGCCCCTAATAACACTGAAAGAATGAGGTTCAGAAAAAGCTTATGAAGAACAGAATGACCCACAATGTCAGAAATCAGTTTTCCAGATTTCATTTAGGAGGCAAAAATTCTTGTGCTATACTGGATCTATCAGCCTTACAATCTAAGCAAATTTCTCCTGTTTTTAAGATAACTCTCTAGTATCCTTCCTCAGCTCCTACTGCGTGAGCAAAGGTGTTCAGAAAAGACTGATGAAATACTGCAAACAAACCCTGAAAAACTACAACTTCTTTCACAGATCTGTCCTGCTTTCCTGATCTCTACTCCAAAAAGCCTAGTCTATAACCACTGCTAGCAGAGGAATTTTAAGAACTTTTGTCTCAATGTGAAGGTTTAATGTTCATTAGCACATCTGCTTAGAGTAGGTCAGTCAAAAGGGATTGAGTCCAAATCCCATATATTTAGACATTTTGTCTTAAATCTCAGCAGGGCAAATGCAGTTCATACTTACCTCTGCTGGTTTTCTGTGTTTCCTGACTAAGCATGGAATTTCCTATAGTTTCAACCTTCAAGTTGAGCAAGGTGGCTCTGCCATCAGTTGGTTCCTATAGGGTAATAGAGGGGGAGGAGGCGAGTAGGGTCTGGGAGGAGGGTAGGCATAAAGAGGCTGCTGTCTTCCTGCAAGGTTTGTCTAACAGTTAACTGGATTAATGAAACACCTGGCATAGATGCAATTAACTATTTTGTTGTTGAGGCTGAAAACTACAGAATGAAAAAGTTGTTTTGTTGTGTTTTTTTTTTTTTAAAATAAACCCCCCCAAATCCAAACAACAAAATCCCACAAGTTCTGTTTTGTCAGCAAAGGATGCTGTTGCCCAATTGTGATTATAATATGAAGTAATCTTCAATACTTCTCCATTTATATCAATATATTCAGTAATACCCTTTATAGAATCAGTATTAACTTTGCAATACAGGAATTTGGTGTAATAAATACAAAGGAGTTTTACTGTAGCAGATAGACATTTTCAGTGGGTAGAGATCCAGAGAGTTAAATTGCAAACTGGTGGTTAACCTCATTGGTGCTGTGCATTATCACCTGGTAATGCCCACTTTCATCCTGCTGTATAAACACTGAGTGGGTTACTGACTATATTGCTGCGGATAGTTCCTTAATTTTACTCTGAAAACCAATTGCAGGATAACAAGTGTACAGTAAAGAATATTTGAGGGCATTTGATTAAAATTTTTCAATTTTTTAATTTCTTAAAGGCAAACTTAAGTGTGAAGTAGTCATCTGTACTAAAAGCTTAGAAATAGAAAATACTAAAAATATTGTGGAATTGTTAGCAAATGGAGAAACAGGATTAAGGGTGAAAAACTATGAATAATAAATTAACTTCACTCTGGAAATTAGAAATACTGTTGTTTTAAAAGCAGCATTTCATCACAGATTAAGAAACATCTGTTCTGTTCTGTGGGCATCTTTCTGTACAGAGGCAGAATTATGTATTGGTTTTTAGAGAAGGACTATTAATATGTCTGTAAAATAGCAGCATATTGGAACTGGTCGAGTCTATAAGAAAATGGTGTTTGTATCTGCTCTTTCTGTTTATAAAGGTTCCAAAGGGTCATATCTGGGTAAACGGAACAAAACTTGAGTTAAAAGGGGGTTTCCTGTGATACACTGCATTGAACCACAGAGGGACATGTCAGCCCTAAACACAGCAGATAACTAAAGGTTATAAGAGTGAGGGCAAAAGATATACCCCAGTGCCTCTGGAATTTTTCCTTGGAGATTTATTCTTTGTGGGGAAATCACTGGAAAGAAGCTGACCTAGGTGTTTTGTAACCCCTTGCTTTGCCCTTCCCATCAGTGGGACAGGTATTCACACATATCCCAGCACAAAAAGGGGTTTAATCTCCCAGGCTTTGTCTTGTCCCATGGCGCTGGCACAAGTGTCTTTATTCCTTGATGTCCAACTTGTCTGTGTAATTGGTGAAGACAGGATTTAGCATTTAATAATAAAGTTGAACTGAACATCATAATCCTTTAAACAGCCTAATTGATACTCTGTTCTTCTGTTTTAGTCTGGTTTAATATTTTGGCTTTCCAAAGTGTAAAGTGAAGAATTATTATTAAACCTAGATATTTCTCTGCAATTTCATAATAACTCTATGACAATTATTGTTCTATCAGAATTCTCTGTATTAATTGCAGTTTCTCCTGCAAAAATGTAAAACAAAGACTGTTCTTGTGTTTAAAAATGCAATACATTTGGACAGCATGCTGTCCAGGCACTGTGTGATGTTGTTGTATGTCATCATGTCTACTGGGAAACCTGACATTAAAACATATCCTTGGTTCTCACTTAAGCCAATTTTATAGGGCAAGAAAAGAAAAGACAACATTTTGCAGTGAAAGCACCTTCTCCCATCTGGCAAAATGGCTTTCTGGACTCTATTGTGGCTCATTGTCTAAAAATAGGATGAAGACAAATTGTTATCATTTGCGAAAGCCCATGACAATAATGATAAATGAACAAATTTTTTTGCCCTCTGAAGTCATTGCTTAAGGCTTTCTCTGGGATCAACAATGTTAAACTGGTAAACTTGCCTCATCTGCATCAGCAGAAGGTTTACAAATGGCTTTGTAAACAATTTTAGCCAGAGCGTTAATCTCTTCTACAGAAGTAGGGCTTGCATGATCTATGATTGATTTGCAATTTAAAATGACACTGAAACCCCTGAAACAGATATGAAAGAAACTTTCAGTGAATAATGCTTTAGTTGACAAGAAAAGATAAGGCACATCTTTCATCTGATAGTGGGCTGTTTTTGATAAATATTGTTCATAATGGAGAATTTTGGAATCATTAATGTGTGGATAGAGCATTACTACTTTTTAACTGGGACCTCAGAAACAGTTTTCTTCTGTAGCACTCTTGCTAGTGAAGAAAACTTGTCTTGTTTAAAAATTGTCCAAGAGATTTCCTAATTAATTAGACCTCAAGTTCAAATCTGACAAAGTGAAAACCTGCAAAAAATAGAATTTGATCAGTATATTTAAATCCATACAAAATAGGTACCTGAAGATATATAATATATCCTTTTACATTATAAGAAAAATCATCAGCTCTTTTATACAGGAGGTGATAAATTAAAAAGCCCACAGAATTCTCAGTCAGAAACTTAGGAAAACTGTTTCTTCCTCTAGGAGACCTCATCGCCTCAATAGGTAAATATCCTCAGGATATTGTACATTCCAAGTTAGACAGAAATTAACTTTTATTACAAGTCAATGTTCCATGCAGGTTGTATCTCTGTTTCCCAAGCCACCGTATACTGAACTGAAGGTATACTGATCAGGCTGTCAGATGGATTCCATGGCTGCTGTTTGGCCCTGAGAAGTCCAGATCATGTGTGTAAAACAACTTTACAGCTGAAATTTGTGACAAAAATGTAAGATGATTAAAATCCAGTGAGTATTCCAGTGAGACACTGGCACAGGTTGCCTAGAGAAGCTGTGTCTGCTCCATCCCTGGCAGTGTTCAAGGACAGGTTTGACAGGGCTTGGAGCAACCTGGTCTAGTGGAAGATGTCTAGGCCCATGGCAGGGGGTTGGAATTAGATGAGATTAAGGTCCCTTCCAACCCAAACTAGTCTGAGATTCTTCGATTTGTGGAATGGGCATTTATTATTTAGGAATAGACTGAGATTATTAAATTATTTCACAAGAGCCATGAAATGTCATGGAACTACTTTCAGGCATATGGATTGAAGTAGTATTTGAAGGAGTCTTGTGGGTTTTTTTATTTATTTTCTTTTTTAATTTTTGCAATTATTCAGTGAAGTATTTTTTTTTTAAAAGAACTGTGCTCTGTATAGTAAAACAAACAAAAAACCAAACAACGTCACAACTCCTGCTGATTGACAGCTGTTTAGCATCCTGACAAAGAAAAATCTGAGAATCAATGGAAACAGAAACCAAATTTCTGGACCCGTAGGTAGTGCCAGTAAGTGAGAGGTAAAGCAGGCTGAAGGAATACTGCTGGAAAGCCGCTGTTGCCTGTAAGAAATGTGCACAGTGAATACAAACATGCCCAGAACATCAGGGCTGTATGTTTCACTCTGTTCGCTTCCTAACACCTGTGTACTATGGTGGATGTATAACCAGCTGGTGCATTGAGGTGAAAGGTGCAAGGCAGAGGTAACAAAACTCCTTTCATAAGAAATCTTCAGTTCTTTTCAGGTTGTGGTGGACCAGACCCACACAAAGAGGCTCTCAGGTTTCTGTTGTTTGATTGATTGAAGGTAGGTCAGTCAGATTCAGATTAACAGAGTTTGTAATTACAAGCCAGTTCCACAAGTTTAAGATTACTTGTAGATCTAAAATTGTAACTGTATTGACAGGTAATCAACTACCAATGTATTCTCCTCTTATTTCATAAAAGGCGCAAATTTGAGTATCTTCTCTTTCCTTTGTAATCACAATTAAAGATGATTGGGAGGGATAACAAACCCATGTGGCTTTCAAAGTACCCCTTCTGTTACAAGAAAAAAAAACCTCAAAAACTCTCAGAACTTTTGCTCAGACAGTCTGTTTTAATAGGCATAATGTATAAATTGCTTTGATAACCATATTCTTCCACTACCTTTATATTTTGAAGTATTCACTCTAGCTTTAATTTTATTAATGTATTTCTTTTATCTTTCATCTGAATAGTGTTCTGTATGTAAAGTGACCAAATGTGATTAATGATGAATAGATTAAGATGGGACAGGGTATTTGAAAAATGACTTAAGTAGTGCATGTAAGTCACTGGCTATAGTCCCAAAATGCAAATTCTGGTTAAGTTAATGACTGGAAAATAATGATGGCACTAGTGTATGAATTCTGCTTTATTTGAAATTGCTTTATAAACAATAAATAATTATCATTTTACATTAGGACTAGTTATTTATATAGGCATTGGTACTTTATTGTCAAAACTATAAATCTAATTGACATATGTTTATAATTTTTTTTGCTGTCCAGAGTTTGCAATAGTTTTACCTTGCAAATAGCATGCTGAAGTTCATGTCCCATTAGAAGGTTGGTACTTTATTAAAATGCATGGAATAATCTCATTGCAATAGGCAAGTCTGGTTTTTCTGCAAAGATTCTGAACATCCTTTAGGTTGGGATTTCAGGAGGGGGAAATGTATTAATATGTTCACTCCTGCCTGACAAATGAGCATTATCGTCAATGTGGGTGCACGCTTCCGCTTATCCTTTTTGTAGCTGGAAAGCTTTATGAAAAATAAATTAATAATGCATACTAAGTTATGTCTGCAAGAGAAATTTATGTATATATTGCTAGCTTCAAGACTGATTAGATTTACATTTCTTTAAAAATAATTTTTTTTCTTGCACATCTATAATGCCTTTAGAATGCACTGCATAATAGAAAAATGCAATCTTGATTTCAATTGAATACCTGGAAGGAGTGGTTTTTTCCCACTATTAATATGTACATGTGTTTCCCTAGAGTTTGTGTTATTTTTCCTAAAAGAGACTGTTTTCTTGAATTACCCTAGCCCAAATATATGCCTCAGGATGTAAAATGCAGCAAATAGATGTCCTATTATCATAACTTGAAAGAGGTCCATTTAATAATAGCTTTTATTAAACAAGAGCCTGCTAACTATACAGTAAGGACTGGTTTTCACCAGAGAACATAAACCATATGTTTTAAACGCAGCTAAAAATGGATGCAGCGTACTATTTCCTTTCACCTCAGCCTGCAGTGTATTACTTAGATTTGCAAGGCATAGCCACCACTAGTACTTAACACTGCTGAAAGAGCCAGCCTTCAAGGTTTTTTTAACCACAAAGAAAAGAGAAATATAGTAGCATCGATTGTTAAATTCTGGTGCTTGTTACTCACTGCCCGCACACAGAACATCATGCCTTTGTAGCAGCGAGGCGAGTTGGTATTTATCAGGGTTCAGAGCTAGTTCAGCCACACACTTGACAAATTATTTGTGGAATTGTTGTATTCACAGTCACTTAAATAAGAATCTGTCAACACAAGGCTGTGCTTTGTTGCAGCAGGTCTCACCGTTTTTCCTGCGTACTCAAAGAATGATGGATTGGAGGTAATGCAAATTCACTACCATTTTATATGCTGGTGCCTTCTTCATAGACAGGAAACATAGCTCAGTATCATCTTGTAAAATGCCTTAACTGTAAAGGCCTAGTTCAGTGTTGAAAGTGCTTTTTAAAAATGGTATGTTGGAGCAGGGAAATGTAATTCAAATATTTTCCTCACGTCTCATTTTAAAGACTGTCGGAGCAGGTGTGCATTCAGATTTTCCCAGGCTAAATAGGACATATGCTTATCTGTGCTTGGTAATTAAAACAAATTAATAAATACTATTATTTGATTTTATGGCAACTTAAAAGTTAATACTGCTTCATGCCATAATAAATTTAAAGAGCTCATGTAGAATAAAAAAGTGTCCATTTATGTAACTCAGTCTGCATTGCTGATAGTAATTTGTTTTAGTAAATTCATTTTTCCAGCAAGGAATATCTATCTTAGAGCTCTATCACTGATTCCAAAAGGTGTAGTTTAAAGGTAAAAAACACAACTCTTTGACAGAATGGAGTTTACAATAAGAAGTAAAAAACTTATCTATGTTAGCATGTATGTTTTAGGTTGCTGTCCAAAACTGGAATGTTTATCCCAGAACTAAAGGCAGCCACAAAACTCCTGTCACTTTCTACCCAGTACAAGTCAGAGCTTTTCCTTGCCCAGCTCCCAAATATGCCACAGTGATGGGGATATCACAGGAGGCCACCAACAGCCTGGGACAGATCTCGGGGTAAATGTAGGGACCTGGAGCAGCCCTTGAGGATGTCAGAATGAGTAAGGAGATGTAATAGCATGAACTGGACAAGGCTTTTCTGGAAAGTTCTTATCACAGTTGAATAAATGGAGTTATGGGCTATTTATGTTATATCTCTGTCTTTTAGTTGTTCAGGAAAATTGATAACTCTACGCTAAGAAAAAGCCCCTCTTGAGGGAGAGGGCTTTCTCAGAGACTCATTTCAAGTGTAAGGAATGAGCTTGCCAAGATCTAAGGACAATCACAAATCTTACCTCAGGTTCAGAGTGTGTTTCTTTTATTTAGGATAATAACGGGGGAATTTCATTATGTGTATATATAAATGTTTTTTAAACAAACAACAACTTTTTGAGAACAAGCACATGACGAATACTCTTCACTTGGTGCAATGCCATAATGGAAGGCACAGAACAAGGCACTATTGAAACCTCGGTAGATGATAGTAGGCCCTAGTTAAGTCTATATTTCCATGCACTTCATGTGGGCCAGCTTTTAAAACTAGATGCCCTGAGCCTTGGGCTTTCAACTTGATCTGAGCAGGCACTATACATTTCAGTGTATGCTCTTGATTTAAGTATTTAGATGTTGTGCAAATCTAGGCTGAAGTAAGCTGCCCTGCAGCCAATGCTGCTGTTTTACACTGGTGCTTTATCTGTGGTAAGAGAACTAATAATATTTACTTTTGTACTGACTGAAAGGAAATGGTTTGACATCGAAGAGCATTGTCTTTCACTTATGCTGCCTGGCCTCTTTTTGTCTCCTTTCTGAGTAATCAATTTTGACTCACTCTGATTTTATGTCTTATAAAGTATATATTTCTTGAGAACTATTAAACAATAGTAATTTGAATTTCATGCATGTGAAGGGTGTGAACAGGTAACTCTGCTGGGCAGCATCTTTGACTCTTCTTCATTCACCAATGAATCCTGCTGGAAAGCAGAGCATGGGGCTGCCACTCATGCAGGTATATCTGCAGTGGCTATCTGCATTCAAAGAAGTATCTGGAAACATTTAGTTGGCTTTATTTTAAAATGACTGTAATACAACATTGTATCTAAATTCATCTGCTCCTATTAGACTTGCAGAACATTTTTACCTTCTTGTACCTATTTACCTTCAGCCGTGACACAGGAGTGTTCCCGCATGTGTCTGCTGCAGGGACCAGTACCCACATTGATGTGGTTGTTTGGGGCACTGTGACTGAAGACATGACTAAACCCTGCTGGAGAGGTTGGTCATGACATCTTTGTTATCTCAGCTCTCCTTAACCTCGTGGGGAGGCATCTGTTTGGCAGAGCCCCTGCAAGACCTGCGCTCTGCAGCCTTGCCGGGTATTCTGACTTTTACAGTATTTCCCCTAGCAGCCTTTCAAAGCATTTGGAAGCACAGCGCAATTTCAAAGACTACAGATTGACTTACAGTATGGGATATAGTATTTTCACTTGTGTCTAAAAACACTGTTGTGTGGCCAAAAATTGAATCGCCAAGAAATCACACATGGTTCACAACACAGCTCTTTGATAACATTAAAAGTATATGTAATATTTTGAAATCACTGGCCAATTATTTCTAATAGTTTCATGATAATTTATGTAGAGAATCTCTTGGATTTGTTCCTGCTTTGGTCTAAATGTATTTTTGAACACTCTGTCAAACATACTCATTTGGCACCTATTTTGTTTCACTAACTTTCTTTAATATGTCCAGATCTCTTGCCAATGTATTTGCAGAACATATTTTGACAGCTTTGTCACCAAATTTGTTACTACTTGTGTTTGGAATGGGTATCAAATTGCAGATATTAATATGTGTGTTTCCTTTTGGTAGAGACTCAATTGGGTAATACCTTTGTCTTCTACAATGGTGAATATAATAATATGAGTGAATATTATTTTTTGCTCAGTTAAAATGTTACTAAGATTTTAAAATTACAAATCTTTTATAAATGCATAATTTGGGCTTTATGTTTGCAGCTAAAACATCCTGAGCAGAATATCCTTAAACTTTAAACAGCTGTGATCTTACATTTCTTACCCAAACTTTATAATAATAGAAATAGTACAGATGTGAAAGCAGTAGGTCCTCCCACACTGTACACACATGTGTATGTATATGCATAATTTTAATTCAATATGCTTGGAATAAATAGCCTATTGAATTTCAATTTATTGTGCTCATTTATAAAGTAGTTTTCTCATGGAGTTTGTTAGAGTTGAGTGACAATGGTTTATATAAGGTTGATCATAATTTTTTCTTTCATGTTGTTCTTAATATGTTATTTCTAGATTAAAAGGGATGACAAGATAATGCATATTGCAATTTAAAAGCCTGCTTTGTGGCTCTGTGACAGTGGCCAGAATGAGGGCTGCTAAACTGGCCTGCCCCAGCAGGAGAGAAGTCCACCACAAGTCTAGCCTCTTGAGTATTTTTAGTATTTTTGTCAACAAGAAAAATCTGACGAGTAAACTGATTGGGCCAAGTAACCCTTGTGACAAGTGTTGACCTTTTCTTGAGTTTCCCAACAGGACTCACCAGTAGCAAGGAACTTGGAGTAGGAGACATGCCTTTTTTGTTGGTGACTGTGTCTGAACTCTTTGGCACAGGCAGAATCACCAGTTCTGGTTCTACGTCTGAGAAAAGGGAGGGAGCCGTCTCAGAGACATCGCATTGGTTTGGGACATTTCCAGCCACGTGAGTCCCTGCTATTGCTTTTGAGTGAGCACTACCTGCAGCCCTGCACTGACCTATTTTCCATTTTCAGTCACAGCACATGGTGAAGACTCAGACCTTGCAGCTCTGGTTTCTGTGGACACCTAGCGCTGCCTTTGGCCCTCACTATTGCCAACATGGTTATTACCCACTGCATGGCTATTGGTGGCTTTTACCCTCTCTGGGTGTGTGTACACCTGGATATCACCCTAAATCATAGAATCACAGACTTGTTTGGGTTGGAAGGGACCTTAAAGCTCATCCAGTCCCAACCCCTGCCACAGGCAGGGACACCTTCCACTAGACCAGGTTGCTCCGAGTCCCAACTAACCTGCTAGGGATGTGAATGAACTAACTGGATGTGCATGCTATTTTTAGATATTGTCCAGAGAAATAGGCTGGAAAGAGTCAATGAATTAGTTACCTTTGACAGAGGAGGCTAAATGCTACATGTTTTAGAATTCAGTTTAGATAAGGCTTAGTGGTTACCATAGCTCCTGATTATTTCTACTCTGTTGTGAATAGTGTAGTAGGTGGAAATACTTTTGGTCAACCTTAAAGGTGATCTTGGACATGGTGCACTGTGCAGTTCTTGGAGACAGCACTTTCTTTCAAATGGCAGGTTCCCTTATGAACACTAGAAAACCTCTGCCTGCTTCCAAAGGCTCCTTTTTGGGCTGCTTCTTAGTGTTCTTTAAAAGATGCTATTCAGTTGGCATAGAGCACTTTGATTTCTTACTGCTGGCAGATAGGTTGTTTACTGTGCTGAATAATACGTACCAAATAGGAAATGAATCCTGAAACAGTTGGTTTCGTTGCAGATAGTAAGAAGCCCTCTTATTTTTTAAATATAAGGATTGGTTTTAAAATGTCAACAGTCTTTCTGAACAGATATATTGCCTTTTACAGAGATTTGATCAAAATTCTTCAGTAACAAGAACAACAAAAAGCAAAATTATAGATTAATCTAATTATGTTCTATAAAAATGCAATTACAAATCTAAAATAACTGTAGAATAAAAGACAGATTATTTTTCAAAGGGGACTGTCATGTTACACCTGTAAGATCTGTACCTTAACTTCAGTTACTTGTGCAAACCTGGGTATTTCTTTTTTTAATTTTAGATAGCAACTGCTCCATCAGTTCTATAAATTGAACTTAGATTAGAAACAGAATTATTTTTTTTTTGACAATAAGATTAGATTTTATTTAATGTCACAAAAAACATGATATGTCATAAAAATGGAAAACATTCCCAATACAGTTTAGGTTTTAATTCTGAATCTGTGGTCCTATGCAATAATACCTGATTTTTTGACCAATTTCTTCCAGCTTCTCTGGACAAATTGAGACACAGACTACAGTCAGGGTAGAGACACAAGAGCATCAGAAGCTCTTCCTCAAAAAGAAATTGTATTAACTTCAGATGACAAAAGTAGGATGGCCATTCCATGTCTGTACTAGATATAGCATATATACTGCATTTTCAGGTAAATTATTTCTCAAGTCTCAAGCCCTGCTTAAGTGAGGGCAGCAATCTTGTGCCAGCTGCCAGCATTCTGCAGAGAAATAGGAGCAATAGGCCATAGAAATGGTCTAGTCATAACATACTTTTCTTGCCGTTAGAGAAGAGAGTAACATAATAGCTGCTCTGCTAGTTTCCTAATACCAAAGAATTTCGTACAAAATAGTGAAGGCCAGGGCAAGGTGCAGAATAAGTTAAAATTATAAAGAACAGGCTGACTTCCCATTGATTCAATTTTCTTTTTTGTTGGAAATTTTGCAGTATATAATATAAATTTTGCTTGTCAAATTTGCTATGGCTTTCTTTGTTCCATTGAAATTCTGAATTTTTGCTAATTGCTTAAATTTTTTCACAGTCATTACACAATATAAATCAAATGCCCTAATCCAGGCAAAGTAAATCATCAGCTGTTCTGCATAATTTTGTATGAGTGTTAGAAGACTAAGTCTTCCAAAAAACTTCTAAGAGCTTGCTGAATGCACAAATAATTTGCTTATTAGAGGTGATATTTATCAAAAGACTCAGAAGAACATATGCACTGAAATACATTTATGGTCATGTTAGCTTCTCCTTAGCTCTTGAGAAGAAATGAAATGCTTAGGAAGGTTCTATGAAACATGAAATTATTGTGTACATATAAGAAGTAATAACGTCATCTGTTTTTTTCTGTTTCCTGTTGATTGACTTTTATAGCTTGCAAACATTATGCTGGATTGTAAATTGCAATAAATTTAATCAAGAATTATTTTATTCAGCCTACTAATGAGGAATAATAGCGTATGTATCAATTAGACATGTCAATTTGTGTGAAGAAATAGATTTACAAAGGAATAGTAGGTAAAAAAAATATCATTGGTATCAATTCACTTCATTATTTTTAATTTGCTGTGAATATTGAGTGCTTCCAACATAAAATCATTCCTCAATTAAAATGAAACAGCTGTACTCCTATCAGCTTTTCCTTGCTTGTTGTTGCTTACAGATTAGCAGTTGTCATTGGCTTCAGTCTCATGTCATTTCATTAATTTGCAACCATAAATGGGTAAAAAAATAAAATAATAACAAAAAATCTTTGGCTTGTCAATGTACTAAATAATGTATATAAATTATTTTTTTTCAGATTACACTGGAAGGGGAAAAATACTGTAGTAGCAACATTTGGGAGATATCAGAACTGTCCCATCCACTTCTGTTCTTCAGCATCAGCCAAGTGATAGTAGTCGTGAGCACTTTATTCATTCTGGCACTTTTTTATTACTCTGGATTCCTTTTCTTTTCCCCTAGGCAATTTCTAGTAAACTAGATTCTGCAAATGTGCTACAGTGTACATGGGAAGGATGAATTCTGAATTGGATTGGTCTGTAGCTTGTTTTCACTGTAGGATCTAATGTATCACTCTCCTTCCTTTACTAGCAAGTCTGTGCTCTTATTTAGTTTTCCATGATATCACCAAGCATGTTTATGTTTTTGAGTGACATATGTATCTCTGTGGTTGTCCTTATTTCTCTTCACATATATCAAAAGCCTGACAATAAGAGCACACATAGAGAAGCGTGGGAGCAGCAAAAACTATTTCTACAAGCCCAGATGTGAAAAAGTGGTCTATAATTCCTTCTGTTAACTTGTTTTTCTAGTAGTAGGTTCTTAATGGCCTTACAAGATTTTAAATTGGTCTACCTTACCTCTTATCACCTTGCTACTGTTTTAACAGAAAGTTTAAAAATAGATATATTTCTGAAGGTGTGATAGAGAAGATATAAAAAGTATGCAGGAAGAATCAATAATTACATGGTTTATTCTTTAGTAGAAAACAATATTCGCCCTCAGATGACTGTATTTTCAAGAAATGAAGGTAAGTTCTACTTACTTTTTCTGCATCTGGGCTGTAGGTTTCAATACCTTTAGAACCTACTGACCGAATGCATTTTACCATGGTGTATTTTTACACCATGTGTGTTTTTACTGTGGTTGGAGTGGCTGCAGAATCTGTTGTGGGGGTTGGTGCAGCTGCTGTGCTTGGGGGTTGAGCAGCGCCAGCAGCTGCACTGTTGCTGTTGAGGTTTGAGTAGCTGCTGTACTTGTCACTGGGGTTGGTGTAGCTGCGGTACTTGGGGGTTTTGTTACCAGTGAGAGCTTTTTGATAGAATCCCTGAAAGAGAATTCATGTCTGTAGGGAGACTGAACACATGGGGTCTGAATCCTAGTTAACAGTGAATTCTCTATTATAAGAAATAAAGCTTACGAATATTTTCATCAGCTCTGAAAGTGGAAGTTGACACAAGGTTGTATCAGAGAATTTTAACTAAGGATTATTACAGTGCTTATCTGCTAATTTGCTTCTCCGTAACTAGAATCAGTATGTTGAATATGTGTGAAGTTTTGGAGCTCATGCTAAAATTTTAACTAGCCAAAGACTTATCTGCAATTCACTATTACTGAAATAATAATAATAGCAATAATATATAATAGTAAATACATTAACTATGTTTCTTTTATGAATTCACTGAAGTACATCATTGTACAAGCTGAACACATCATCATTTTTTGATACATTTAGAGTGTTGTCATCTAACATTGGAGATTTGAGGAAAAAGGCTATGTGAGTTTAATGCTCTACTTCTGACTACATATCTGCATATTTTAACACTGAGTAAGAAATGTTGGAAATCATACTTAACATATAAATATGCTATTTGTAATCTATAATGGCACTACACTGGGACTTCAGGTTATTAATTTATTCCAGGTAATATATCTGTGCAATCTATTGTGCCACATTTAATGCCAAACTTCTTGGGTTAAGTGTTTCCCAGCTGTACAACAAACATAAGAAAGCTTTCAGAATTCTGTGAGAAAATGACAAACAGGAAATTTGTATGACCAGACTGATACTGAATTTCCTAAATTGTAAATAATTATGAGTTGGGATATTGTTATTTACAAATAAACTTTGTCTTTTATCAGTTAGTATCAACAGTCACTGCCAATCATTTTTGTATTTCCTGTTTATATGCTTGAATCTCCTTTAACGTCTGTGTCTTGTTAGTGTTGGAATTATGTTAAGCAACATGGTTACTGGTTTCATAAATATGAGAATTATTTTTACAAATATATAGAAATTTGACATTTTTAATGGGTGAACTTTACTGCTCTTTGACATTTAAGAACAGCAAGCATCAGAAGGCTCTTTCAGTGTACTTACAGAAGCACAAGTTAAGAGATGGTGCTAGTGAAACAAGACCAAGGAGGAGGCTACAGCATCACTCCCATGTTTATCTTGTTGCTGAGCTCCTCCCTTAGAGCCCTGGTCTGATCGCTCCCCAGGGAAGCCCCTGGAGACCCAGCTCCCACAGTTCTGTGACTCCTTTCCATTCCCTTTCTGAAAAGCTTCATTTTTACTAGTATCCGCCCTGATAGTCTCTGGTGCAGACTGGCATCTGCCTGTGCTGCCAGACTGCCAGCACAAGCTGGAACACAGACCTTATTTTTGTTTCTCAGTGGAGAACCACCAGCTCCCATAAACTCCTCTATTATTTGCTCTATAGGATTCATGCATCCGTTACCTGGCTGTTGTAGCAGCTAAACTTCAAACTTACAATATTATAAGGTTACCAATATGCAAGCTGGGTAAATGGGATAAGGAGCACATTTTGAAGCAAATCATCATAAAGAGAGGAAAAAAAATATTTTCTTTCTTTTTTTTTTTTTGATATATTTTTTTAGACCCTTGAAAAATACTCATTATTCTTCAGACCAAAAGCAGGTCTTTTAAAACCAGGGTTGAAGTTAACTTTATCAACCATGTGTCACTATTTCTCTGTGTAAAGCTATGGCTAAGTTTACAAGCTTAGCAAGACCTTAAGTGACTTACTTTATACTGCCATTCAGTATTGCCCTACACACCAATAATCCTTTAGTATAATAAAATACATGTCTTTGCTTCTTTGCTAGAAGTTATTGAGAAGTCTTCTGATCATCCAGCTATGAAAAGCACCATGATTGGTTCTGCCCAGAAGCTGCATGAATACATGTGGAGCAGAAAAGCTGCTCTTTATGGCCAGCTGTAAAATTCTTTCAAACCCTGTGAATGTTAAGCCTGAGAAGACTTTTTTTCCCAGAGACATAGATTAGCTTCAGCATACCAGCCTTCAACTGTATGCATCACTCAAGATTTCACTCCAAGCCTACACTTTATTGGTGAAACTTCTAGTCAGCCAGCCTATTCCAAGAAAAAAACCCCAGCTTTGGTTCCAGTAAGCTACCATGGAACATGCTCCAGGTTTGACAAATGTTGTAATTAGTTGCTTTTGTGTGTTTAGTACACAATGCAAATGCTGTAAAATGTTTTTCACATGATGCAACATTGCCAGCAGATAATCATTGGAGCATTAAACCAAAAGAATTTGTCTATGCCCTACAAGGTGCAGGAGGATAAGGAAATGTAAACAAAACCTAACAGCTGAATTTTTCAGACGATACCATTTCTTTCGTTTTGTTGAACTGATTCATATATAAATATTACTTTTTGTCAGTGTCTCTAGAAACTGATTAGAAACCCCAAAACCAATATGAAAATTCTTTTGTTTCTGTTCTAGTTTTGACTGCATGATTTTTTTTGAACATTTTCAGTATAATTATGCAGCACTAAAAATTGCAATTAAACTGAATTTGCAATTGAAACTGCTCATTTTAGTTAACTGTCAAATTTACTATGGCATTGTGAAATAGGGGCCTTTATTATTATTATGAGGTGTTTTGGAAAAAATGACTTTTTAAACATGAGAAAAATGTGATATCTCTTATTCTTATCATGGTGAACCAAAAATTTAAAGATATATCTGACCAATGAAGCTACTAACTTTCTAAAAACAATGGAATATGTTCCAGGTGGTGTCTTAAATTATTGGTATACTGTAAGTATGCCAGTGGTGAGTAAAGTCTTTTTTTTTTTTCCTTTTTTTTTACATATTTCACCTGTTTTGTGAAATGTATTTTTCAAATGAAGGTGGAAGGGTGGAAGGCTGATGATGCTTTAAAATAGTCTTGTTAAAACCTACTTGTCTTGGGGATATCTGACAGACTGTGTTTTGAAGGATGCTGTGACGCAATTTGATGGGTATTGTGTATTATATGAGATTGTACGAATCTTAATATCTCTGTTCTTCTGTTTTAGCATGTGATGTACAGCCCTGTGTACATAGAGCATCTCAGACTAACGTCTGAGACTACCCTCTTCATCCAAGCCCTAGGCATTTTTTATCACTGTGCCAATAAAAGGAAAGGGATTTATGGGATACTTCTTTTTAATTCATTCAATTCTCTGTTCATTGTGAGGTTAATGTTGGTGGTCTATTTTTCTCTTGAAACAAATAAAAACAATATGTGCTGACACTGACTTTGACTTTTGACATGGGAGATAGAGGTCAACATTTAATTCTATATTTATAGACTACATGAACAATATTAGCTGTATAAAAAACTGTTCACTCAGTCCTTGTCATTTTACAACTTAGTTCAGTAGCTCATATCACATTGAATGTTTTCTCCAACTCTGATCAAGGTGCCATCATTCACAGTGCTACACTTAAGAGGTTGTCAGCCTTTCCATTAGAAACACCTTTTTTCAGGGGTTCATAACTTGTATAGCTAAAAAAATTACACAAAGACTGACCTGGGTCTTTATTTTAAACAAAATATACATTAAAAGTATCACAAATCCACAGCCCAAAAACCAACAAACAACCGAAGTAAAGTCAGGAGCTGACTGGTTTAGCACATGTTCAGTGTTCATAATTAGTTAAGAAAGAAAAGTAATTTATCAAGCAGGTATAACACTACCTAAATATTCATCCATTTCTTTCTTTCTGAAATATTTTTTGCTGTTTATATTTGTTTATGTTTGCAAGAGGTACTTGTCTGTCTGCTAATAGATGCCTCATGCCCAGACTACTCAGAAGTTGTATACTGGTAAAACAGTAGTATCATTATTGTAATGGATGTGCATGGTGCAGCTATACCTCTATAAGTCCCCTCTTAAATGAGCTTATACTTCTGTTGACCATTTCCCTTAACAAATAGGAATGAGGTCTTTACAAGAATTTTTTTACTTTCAGGAAAGAAGGAAGGACTGTCCTGTTTTATCTGTAGTAGATAGAAACATGCTGCAGTTGTGCATGAGCATTCCTTACAATAAGGAACAGGACCCTTAGATCCCAGTGGCAGGTAAAGCTAAACTGATTTCACTGTGACAAATCTTTAGACTGTCTATGTTCTGACTTTCCTGGGTATAAGGACCTTTGCTAATAGTATGAGCATGAGTAATCGTCTGGCATGAGTAAACATGCTTTGGTTTATTTTTGTTTGCAGGATTAAGGCCCTTGATGTACTCTATATTCAGTGAAGAAACCGTTATCAATGCAATTATTATTAACCATTTGTTTTCAGAGATTATATAGTCCTTCTTTAGTCAATGGCAAGAAATCTGACATTAAAGCTGTTTTCCAGTGCACACAGACTAATATTTTCCACAGGTCACTTAGAAGCTTTATCCACCTAAATACGTATTTCATCAGTAGTAATAAAAGTGCAAAAGTTAAATAATCCATACAGTTTAATCTATGTGGTTTTAAAATGTCTTAGCATATACCAGATTTATATTAAAAAAAGCTACTGCTCTTAAATATGTGAGGTTTTATACTAATATGCATATACAGTGGTACACACTAACTGACAAGTTTATAGAAATTATTATGTATTTTTACAAAGCATTCAGTAATTCATGTTTCATTCTTGGAAAACAGAGGTCTACCACATTTTGTATGTGTCTATCTTCATAAAGGCTATGAAACTAAAACATTGATGGATCATGTTACATACCATGCATCTCTGACAAATTTTTCATTAAAATGAACTCGTGAAAACTCTCAGTGCTTTAGTGCTTGCTTCTCAGCAGATGGCAAGAGGTGTTTATTTGTCTTATGGAATTCTTTCTGTTTATATACAGAGAAATGAAGAGGACAACTGTGAAGAATCCAGCTACAGCTTGTAGGACTATTTAAAATCGATATCATTACTATTAGCATTAAAAATATACAGGAGGTTCGGTTATATGTTCTTTTTCCAACCAGCTCTACCTTTGCATTAAAACTGTTCCAGATATTGGGCTTTCATGCAAGAAAAAATACTAATATGTCTTCCTGATGTGGAAGACTGTGTGATGAAGAGTTTAATGTAGGGTGTTGTTTTTTTAATAATCAGATCTTTTATTTTCCATTCTCTTTCTTTCTTTCCCTCCTTGTCTGATTCTCTGCTAAATAGCTCCTGCTCTATTTCTGGCACTTTTGAACTTTATTTCTCTTTCCTTGTCCTTTTTCCTTCCATCTGTGTGCTGGTTTCGTTGTCTCTTAGCTGCTGTTCCCCATTATTATATCCTTCAATCTGCAAATCCTCTCCCATATGTGGTCATGTCCTTTCCTAGGCCTCCTGCCTTTTGATTTTTTCCAGATCTCATTTCCTTTTCACCTGATCTGGCTTTATTCAACTCTGTTCTTGTCTATCTTTCAACCTGTCTCAGGCCTCCCTTTTTCCTCCTGTCCAGTTGTGAATCCATAAACCAAACAAGACTTTGGCAGCAGAAGTCAACAAATGTGGTGTTCAGACCAGAACTTGACAGCTGGAGAAGCAATAGGGGAATGCAAAAGCCAAACTTTTGATTAGATGGGTGTGAATACTTTTTAATGAATAAAATATTCAGTGAATGTAACCGCTTTTCTGCTTTCAAAGTTTCCTGCAACAGATTGAGACATTCTGTATTTTATGTAGTTGTTATTATTTACGAATTATATTTTAACATATTCCTACTATGTTTGCAACAGTTTATGCAACGAATCACACTTATACTATCCTGTCTATTTGCAAGGATATAAAATGTTATTATTTAAACTCCTTGGTTGGGTGAACTACAGAACTAGGAATTCATAGTTATAGTTAGGAAATTAGTCAATCTGGGATTTAATTTAAGATGTGATTTGAAGTTAGAACTTGGTTTTTGTTTTTTTTTTAGAAAGAAGATTTAAAGAACTCCCAAATATTATCACATCAAATTGCATGTTAAGTAAGACTAGACCAAATGTCAGTAATATTTGCCAAATTCCTCTAAAATTCAACATGGACTCTTACTAATTTGCAGACTGCCTGATCTCTCTATCTGGGTATATTGCATCTGCTCTATCTAAAAATGAAGCTTGAAAAAATATTGTTGTAGTAATTGACAAGTGCTAATTTGGGGTTGGTTTGTTGTTTTGTTTTTTTTTTCCTGTGCTGTTTTAGTGCAGAGGGATGCACTATGCAGGAATGCTAGCCCAGTGGGAGTGTCAGCATATTTACATGTGTCAGGGCATATTAGGAGTGCATGCACCTGTAAATAGTAAACATATTAAGACCATGTTGCTCCTACCATGACAGTACCAAAAAGTATCTGGAGACATGCTGAATTTTGACTGAAAGACAAAATGGCTAATCTAATAATCACATACCCTGACCACAAAACTCCCATTAAATCATGTCCCATTTACCTGAATCCATTTCAAAGTGCCTGTTTTTAAAAAATAAAAAATAAAAAATCAAACATTATTTCTATAACAGTGTTTTAGTTACTGTTCCAAATAAAAAACAAACAAACAAACAAACAAACAAATTCCCTAGTCTGAAAGCATCAGACTGGTTTATATTTTGTGTTAAAGGAAGAAAAGGAAAGGGTAGAGGAGAGGCTTCAAACTCTTCAGATGACAGTAAGGGATGACAGTAAGGGGTCTGATGACAGTAAGGGAGCTGGCTGTGACAGAGAATGTGGACAGACTGCAATCAGGAGGAAGAGTTGCAGGGAAAGTTTGGTGATCAGAGGGAGATGAAGCAACAGATCTGCCTCAGCAATCTATAGTGTGGCATACCTTGCTGGCTTACCATCTCCGTTTGCCCACGTGCAGGTGAGCACTGTGTTTCACTAAGCAGTGCTGCATCTAAGCACAGTTAATAAATGTGGAGTTTCCTCTTTTTCTCTCTTTCTGAAAAGTGTTGATTTTCTTCTGTTCTGAAGCAAAGCCCAGAGACCTGTTTCCTTGATGCTTTTCTATCCTGCAGGCTATCCCTGTGGCTTTACTCTTCAAGAGGAGGAGAGCATGAGGAGCTCTCTCTTCTTCATCTAGACGGAAGGGTGAGTAACCTGCCTTTGAAAAGCAGCAGCAGTTTTTTCCTGGCTGGTAAGTGCAGGGACAATGAGCTGACTTTAAGGCAATTCAGTAATTTCCCTGAAACAGTGCACCTTCAGGACTGTAAATATTCTTTGTCTAGGAAATGGTTTACTGTTTGCTGTCTGAGAACAGCCCCTAACGTGGAATTTACCACTAAGCATGCTTTTTTTCATGTCAATTTACTTCAGTTTTTACTCCTGTGAATAGGAAGAGGGGAAGAAAAGAAGTGACGTTAGGGGTCTAGTATCTGCTACCTTTTGTTACAAAGATTCTGTTCTCAGGACATCATTTGCCAATCTTAGCAGGTAAGGTTCCTCAAAAGCTCAGAAAAACCTATCACAAAAGCTCAAAAACCCCTACCACAGCAGTGATGAATTTTTGCTGATGGACATCAGATATTTTGCTGGAGTTTAAAAAAGTCTAAAAGAAATCAAATCTTCAATTTTCAGCAGAGATAACAGGTGTTTGTATCAGAGGTGTAATGAAATACTGCCTCAGGTAGGGAAATAGTGCTGTGGAGTACCAGTAAATCAGAACGCTGCTCTTGTTCAGAGCTGACTGAACTTGCCTTCAGTAGTTCAGCATATCTTTGTTTATAAATCTAAATGCTATTGTGTTGTATTGTACTTTGCAGTGTAATAAATTGTAACATTCAACATTAACTGGCTAGGCTTCAGTGATAACAAAAGTTCAGCTGGCTGATGGCACTCTGATCAATATTGCCTTCTATTTATAGTATTGTTACAAATTGAAGTTTTATTTAAATTAGACAATGCTGAGAAGTTTGCAGTAGATCAATAAGCTAAAATACAGTAACGGATTTTAATTCGTGGCTGATATGCTGCTACTCTTTTGTCACATGCATCCTTAATGTCCCCTAACCAAAATCACATTTATGTATACTGTAACAGACTGTTGCCTGGCAAAACTGCAAAACAGTTTTAAAGCAAGACCATGGCTGTGTAATGAGCAGGAAAGGTGTTGGATAGGATTGAGAAAGGCTAGTTTTTGTTTGATTGTGGATTTGTTGTTTACTTGTTTTGCTGGTTTCCTATTCAGTAAATCAGTTTAACCTGAAGTTGCATATAGCATATGCTATACAGGTAGTACTAAGGCTTGGATTCTGCTCTCATGTATCTACAGCAACATATGTCTAAAGACAGTAGTACTAGTTCTTTCTTCTTCTGTGTTGTGAGATTAGGTTTTATTCAGTATTTTATGTCTTCTTTATACAAACAGCTAGAGCCACGAGGTTTTTTGTTTTGATTGGACAAACAATGACAAAAAACTATTGAACAATATTTTTAGTACTTTTTGGTTGAATTAGAACATAAGGTTATCTTGCAATTATTAGAATTTGATTTCTGTCAGCTCTCTCTAATCATTAGGTGATAGCTCATATGTGAGCCACCAACAGCACCTGAGCAGTCAGCCCTGGGTACATGCATCAGATGAAGACAAAGGGATTGACATGTTCCTGCTGACACAAGAGGAATTGTCAAGAATCTTAATTCTATATTAATCATCATGGTCAGTTGGCACAACCAACAAAATCTCTCTAATATCCAAAATGAACTTAAAACGATGGTGCCAGAAAAATCACTATAAAGCTTTAATAATGTCACTGATTTCTAAAAAAAAAAAAAAAAAAAAGAGTAGAGTTTTGAGATGGGTGATTAATAGGGAGATTTGTCATTAGACACTGTTAATTTTTAAAGAACATCTAAATATTCTTACAAGAACTCCCATTTTGTACTACCAATAGCAAGCATAGGTGTTTTAGACATGGGGGAATAATTTAGTCTCATCTCCTAAATGAGAAAAGAAATCATAAAAGAAACTGATGCAAAAAAAAAAAAAAAAAAAAAGGCATATATACTGTATGGCTAGCATGATTTGTAAGCTTATTCCCCAAGAAAGACCCAGTATTTTCTTTCCAACACAGTAATTCTAAATGGCAAAGCCTTGTCTAATTCTCCCACTCCCAACATCTGAACTTTCATGTGCCTGCTGATTCACACTCAGATATGGTGGTCCTTTGTACTTGATATGGGTACAGTAGCACTCCATGCTCTTTTCTTTATTCCAAACCTCACCTTGTATTCTGATGCTGCTTTTATTTCTCCCACCAGATGTTTCAGACAAGACCAGAAAGAGGCCAAAGAGATAAAATCCCTGCTATCAAGAAGGCTGCAGTAGAAAGGCTTGAGGAGAAAAGAGATTAATGGTAAACTGTAAAACAAATGTTCTGGATTAACTAAGTAAACACACCTTCTCACTCAAAATTAACCATTCTCTCTGTCAAGGCTGGAGATATGCAAAGTATGGACTGGATATGGGAGGTGAGAGAGGAACAGCAGAAATGAGTGTCATATGGGGTGTGGATGCAGATGAGCTACAGAGGATGATGAGGGGGGATCCTTCAGGTGCTGAGAAAGTAGGTGGTTTTCTCAGCACTGGTGATACAGACTTCCTATGGGAAATGTGCACAATAACAAATTTGAATGGGGGCCATGGCAGGTGGGAATGAGGGGCATTGAACATCCTCCCTAGCCTCTAAGGGTCTGACTTCATGAGAAAGTAAAAGCACAGTTGAATATTTTGCACTTTCCCCCAGTCTGCTGATTCTTTTCTCATCTGACTTACGTTATTCTCGGGGTCAGTATTCTTTGCACAGAGTCTGATACTTGTGTCTCCTGAAGTTTTCCTTCTGGCCTAATGTTTCCCTACAAGTCTCAAACTCTAAAAAATATTATTTCAATTTTTTTTCCTTCTTTCCTGCCACCAGGTTATTCCCTCTTTTACTGACTGCTGTGGCTGCCCGTCTTCTCAGTGTGTGAAGTAACATTCACATCAAATAGAGAAGGAAGTACAGCAGGCTTTTAACTTCAGCTGTGGGCACAGCCTTGGGGGGCAGCTGCTTTCCAGCAGCAGGAAATATCGCCGTCTTGTTCTGTAAGAATTTCTGAGGTTGGTTTTCCCCAGATCAAAATGCAAAAGAGACTCCTCTTCATCCAGAAATTACACTTATAAACCTGTGTGTGTACATATTCACACACACGCAAACAATATATTTTCTTTAATCTTGACCTCCTCTCCTCTCAGTATTACTCCTCCACCTCAGCAGCAAAGAGAATCTCCCAGAGAGGCCTGAACCTACGGAGTGTAAAAAACAGGAGAGAGATTATCTTGTGCCTTTTTCTGGTTTTTGTCATCATTCTCCTTTTTGGTTGGATGACAGCACCATGATCTAGAGAGAGAGTGAGACAAGCAAACTGGCTGTACTCTGCCCCATTTGGCAGAGAATGCTAAGATCCTCTGAAATTAAAGTTCATAGTTTTAATAGCATTTTTGAGACCTCATCCTTGCGTATTAGAATTTAGCCAGGTATTAGGTAATTTAGATAATAAATTCTCTTCAAAGTGACCTATCATCTTAGTATTTATTTTTTTTTCCAGAGGATGTAAGGCATAAAAGCAAGCTTTGTAGTTTTATATCTGTCAGCATGTCACATAAATATCTCAGTAACTACTGATCTTATCACCATAAAACTTCCATTTATACAGTTAGACATGTCATGTTGGTCAGTTGCACAAAAAGTTAAGCACATGCAATATTAAACTCCAACCCATGCCAGCTCCATTAGCCCACATCTTGAAGTTCTCTCTGAACAGTACTAGAGAAGTGGGGGAGGAGCAGGAGGCAGCATACAGTGGATTCAGAAGAGGATGGACTTATGTTGAAAATTACTGAAATGATGAAAGAGATTGCAGAGGGATGTTTGGAGTCTTCATATTTCCCCCCAAAATCAAAAGATCTGTTTTCTATTTGATGAATTACTTTAAAAGGGTTTTAATGACCTCATATAATTTATTTGATTGTATTATTCATTTTTATTAGAAGACTGGTCTAGCAGCATTTCAAGTTGTATCACCTTTGCACACCAGAATTGGACTCCGGTCTCAATTTGCCATCTTAACAATTATATTACTTTTGCAGCATTTTTATATTAAACAGCAGTTAAATTCAGCAATTGCTGAATTTACTAATTTTTTTTTAGGACTAAGACTGGTTGCTAGCTCAGCCTTGGCATGAATTTGTCTTTAAAAAGCAGTGTAAGCAATTATTTATCTGGAGTAGAGTTTGTTGAGGGTAATAGTTTAGAAATTGTGCAATCTATTAATTTGATTTATGTTTAAAAAATTTCTATGAATACTGCAGTTAATACTGATTACAACTCTTAAGCTCTGCTGGAGTTTGTAGTTTAGGCCCTGTAAGCTGAAGTAGCTTGCTTCTAGAAATTTCTGGCATAGTAAGTTATGTGTAAGTCCAAGCATTGTCAGGTTAGGTGATGTTAAGGGAAAGTTTTTACAAAACATGCATGCTTAACTGTGTGCTTAATTTGACCAAGTAATTGATGCATTTTATGTATGGAGACTATAGCAAAAATGACTGAAAATATGTAACTGGTCCACTAAAGCCTGAACGCTAAGTTGGCTACCTTCATGTGCCTACGTGCTTCCACATATACTGGCAGTGCATTGCAGGTAGAACAAGCATTAAGTGTCACACACATATTCATGCTTCAGCCAAATTATTCTGCTTCTGGAAAATATTAAGCCAATCACCAACTTTTCATCTTTGTGCTTGTTTTCACATTTGTATGGATTCAGCAGGTTAGCACATTATTCACTCTAAGAAATACAGAGAACATCTCTTATCTTTACAGAAATACATGAGGCTGCTTTCAGTTTGGTTTTGTTTTTTTTTGAAACACTGATCACAGAAAATTTTTCTGTTGTTAATGATACAAAATCGGCTTTGCTGTGGTATTCGCTACAGAAAACAGTGCATTAAAATAGCAGTGTTTAAATTTGGATGTGTTCAAGGACGTCACAATACAAAGGGTTAGTCCAGTATTCAGAAACAGTAAAACATCTGCAATGCTGAAAACGCGCATGCTGTGTAAAGGCACATAGTTTCCCTAATTTCAGTTGAACCATTTATGTGTAGTCTCCAATTTTTCACTTACAAATCTGTGTTTAATTTAAGGCTGGGTTAAGTGTGTTTGTCACTGAGTCCACCATTGGGAAGACTGGTCATTATAAAAATATTAGAGCCAAGCTTGATTTGCCAGGAGCCCAAATGAAGAGGAATCAAGGAGAATTTGAGTAGTGGCCTTTTTCCCTTCTCCTGAAGGAGACATTATCAACTCATTAGCTACAAGCCTGCACAGAGGCCCCAACTGTGACTCTTAAAGCAAGAAATACATTTCTTGTAGTTAAGATTGAGTTTCAGCATGCCAGCTGTCCCTCTTTTGGAAGGATTGGCCATATTTTTCAAGTAGATCATGTGCCATCTTGATTATCCAAACTCTTAATTCAACACTGTTTAATGCTTTGTCTCCTCAAAATATCCCTTATATCCAGCTTTGATTGGTGGGTAGATGTACCAGTACTGATCAGCTTAATTACCAGTGTGAGGCAGCGCAATGCAGACATGAGGTAGCAGCACACCTTTCCCAGCATTCTGAGGTAATTAACCAAAAAATATTTCCCTGCCACCTGTCTAGCCTTGGAGAAAATCCAGTTTTCTTTCCAAGAAGAAATGAAAAGAGGGGATCAGAGCAGACTTTGGGTAGCATGATGGCTTAGCCATGTATTTTCTGCTCTTCCTAGAGTCATTTGCAGTGGTAAGCATAGATGTGGTGGAAACTGACAGCCCCTGTTTTTTCCAACTCCAAGTGCAGTATCTGCAGCAAATATACTGTAAAGAATTAAGGTGATCCATACAGGAATCCATGTGTCATGATCTTCAAGGGTTTGTGAAGACTGGAATCCTGAGAATACCTTTGAATGAATCAAGTAGAAGCACCAACAAAGTTTTTATTTCGTGCGGCCTGGCGAAAATTCTTCATTTTCTCTCAGTTGTTCAAACTCAATTCAGTTGAGTGTTAAAAACCTAAATTTTCTGCGTGTTGTAATTCTTAGCATGCCTGAATGAAAACATATATAGCCTATTTACATTTATTATCTACAGCAAATTAAATATAAAATCTCTCACTGCTCAGTGCTTGCATTGATGTAACATTCAAACCCAAAAGTAACAGTATAAAACATCACAAAAATATAATGTGAATAAAACCATGTTGCTTTTTACTTTTTAAAAAACATTTTTGTTTCTTGTATTATGCTAAAAAATCTCACAAATTAAAAAGTGATGATAGCAATTCTGGTATAACTTCTGAGTTCTGATGGCTTTCCACATACATAGATTATAAACCATGTGAGTGAATGAATATATTCATCCATCCATGAAGAAGACATCTATGGTTAAAGCATCCCTGCTGATCTAAAAATACTTTTCTAAAAAGACAACGAGATACCTTACGGTTTCAAGTGGTCTTTAGTTGGTTTTGATTCAACGAAGATTGTACAAAATAAATAACTTTGTCATTGTACTAAAGTCTATTCCCATGTCACATTTCCAGAAAACAACTCATGTTTGAGACAAGTTCAATTATCTGTGGTTAGATTTTTTTTAATGCTGGGATAGTTATCCTGCCTTAGCTCAGGAATAGCTAATGGAATTTCATTCAAGCCTCATTTAAAAAACAAAACCCACACTTTTTGGCAGGATGCAAGTGGGAAGAGATTTAGTCCACAAGAGATATTTTATCCTGGCATGTGAGAGAACAGTTGGTGGAAAATGGTTTCCCCTATAGCCTGTTAGAAACTTTAACTATCTGTCAGTGATTGCTATGAATGTGGTGCATGACATGTCATGAAAATTCACATAAATAAAAAGGGAAAAGCATCCTGTTCAGGACTGCTTCTATGGGAGGGTTGGAAAGAAATATATATTAAGGGAGGAGAGAGGGAAGTTATATTCTAAACTTCTAGAAGTAGACCCATGGAGCCCTGGCTGGGGTACTGATACTTTATGCAGTAGTTGTCTTTCCATTGCATTTATTACATTGTCTGCCCTGAACTGAGGATAACAAGGGAGGTTAAAAGGGAAGTTTATTGGCAGTGCTCAAGTGTAAATGTATATGGGCTTGTTGTTCAGAATTGTACTAGTTGTAACCATGACACTGAACTGAAGAAGCAGAACTTAAGAAACCTGATATTTAAAGTTGCTGAAAGTTTTTTTAAAAGTGTGCATAGACTGAAATTATCCAAGTGGAATTCAAGTGTCTGCAGCTTACCACTTTATAGATGGATAAAATAAGATTTTAACTACCGGAAATCTGGTTGTATGTGAATTAGTGACTCTTGTCCCCATTTCTTTATTACTTTTTAGTTGAAATTTCTTATGAATTTTGGAAGTGCAAGGGAAGGAATGATCTCTCTTTCACTCATGCCATTTAATTGTTACTTGATAAACTTGCTCTGCAGTGGCCTGTGGCTATAGTAGGAATGCCAGAATTACTAAGCTGCATGTTGGGACTCCAGACCCTAGGCATTTAGCTCAAAAGTGTTCAAGGCCAGGCTGGATGAGGCTTTGAGCAACCTGGTCTAGTAAAAGGTGTCCCTGCCTGTGTCAGGGTGAATGGAACTAGATGATCTTTAAGGTCCAACCCAATCAACCCAGCCCAAACCAATCTGTGTTTCTATGAATTTTGGAAGCAATATCCTCCATTTGCTCTATTTTAGTGCAAATCCACATAATGAAACAGCATTCAAATCAGCACTGTTTGCAGCAGTTATCAGACTGCAGGCAGGGGTGCTGGTGGCCAATCCATTACATGGAGGTGTACCTGTGGCCGTGGGGTTTTTGAGGCCTCTTGGCTGCATTTAATGAGAACATGGGACTTTTATTGAGTTTTATCTTGCCATGTTAGGCAACCAAAGCCTTTTATTAAAGACCATGGTTAGGTGGGTTAACTGAAGAGTGTTGGAGCTCTCCCATACAGTGTGAAGTGCCTAACTACCAGGTCTCACAACTGGGTGGTGGAGGTGTGAGCTGTGAGAACCAGGAGGAGGCTGAGGTGAATCCCTTCACAGTGGAAGCTGAGATGGCAGTTCAGGCTTCAGGTAATTTTTCTGCTTTGGACTGAAAGCGTTTTTATGCTTTCCATCAAGCATAAAAGGAAACTAACTGCATTTCTTTCACTGAGGCAAGCCATTGGCTCCTGTGTGTAGTGCCGGAAAAGTTGAGAAATAACTTTGAAAAATCCTCAGAAATAGGATTGTACTTTGTAGTAGTCTCAGTTCTTCAGTGATATTTATTTAAATACGTTTCTTGGATTACTATCCAATTTTAGTTGAAATTACTATTGGGATCATTAATCATGATAAAAGCATTAATTAAATAAATACTTGATATGCTGATTTTTCATGTTCACTACTCTACAAGCATGAGGATTAGAAGAAAAAGAACCCAAAAAGGCAGTTTTATTCCTGTGTTGTCTAAATCCTTTTTGCTCTTTTGTTTATTTGTTTTCCAGCTGTTGGCCTGTACTAACGCTGAAGTGCGTAGTACTGTGATACTGAAAAAAATACGCTCAGCAATTTTTAGTTAGCTTTTTGTCATACCCCAAAATGTCTCTTCTGGATGCATTTTCTGACCAAGATTCAAGTTACCAGCATGAACTTCTGGATTAGATAAGGAATAGTCAGTTTTGATTGTTCTTTGTCATATGAATTTTTTGTCCTGTTTCATAACTGTGTTGCAGAATTTATGTCTGGGATTCAATGTCTTTGTTTCAGTGGCCGTAATAAAAAAACCCCACCCACTTATATTTATTCAGGATTCCTGATGCAAATGCATTGAAGGCAAGTTAGGCTTTTTCCCCATGGGAATTTATACTTCAATTCTTAGATTCATTCTTTCAGAGTGAAAAAGAGAGACTTTAGTGTTATATAATGAAGAAGTTCATGGAACAATTAATATGGTGTAGGAAAACAGTAACATGATATGCTGAATTTTAATAACTGAAACTGATCAAGGGGGACATCAGTATTAAATACCCAATAGAATTGATGTAACAAATACAAGATGGCCACTGCATTTAAGTTGAAATACTCTGTAACCCATTGATACATTCCAGGAAAATTTGTTGATAGACTAAATATTCTGATAGTCTTTTCACTATTTCTTCGAGCCATCAGCTTTTAATTTTCTCTTTCTATTTAATATACTTGTGTATAATTTAAACAGAAAACTGTTCTGTTTCATCATAAAAGATTTGTCTGTTACTTTTGGTGTGTAAATCAAGTGGACAGCAAAACATTCTTGAACTTGTTTTTTGAGGCATTTGTTGACAACAACAGGAAAAGAGATCACAGAGACCGCCAATAAGTGTGGACATCAATTATTTTTTAATTGTATAGGAGTACAGTACACTAATTAAAACTAGTATATCTTGCAATGCCAAAGGCAAAATTAATTATTAATTTTTATTAATATTCAGAACTAGCACAAGGAATGCATTAAAAAAGATTTCATGGCTGTGACTGAGATCTTGTTTTGCTTTATATTTTAGTAAAAATAGTATGTTAGCTAAATTTGAATAGTTAAGTATGCACTAAAGAGATTATATGCACTGAGAAAGAATGTTCTCTTTAGACTAGCTATGCAGTGACAGAATGTAAGATATAGGAAAAAAATCATTAAAAATCCTGGGGCTTTGGTTTAACTCATTTACCTGACCAGTATTAAAACACACATTACTCTGCTATTGTTACAATGGATACTTTAATTATCAAGTTATATATTTTAGTTATGATATCTCATATTTAGTAGAATAATCTACTTTCAACCTTTCCTAGGGTCTAGCTCATCAAGTTATACGTGTTCGGTTTGATTTGACAAACCTGATATGTTCATCTGTAAGCAAGTTATTTTTTTATTTCTTTCCCCCACATGTTAGACCTCAATCTGCTGTAGATAACTCATTTGGAAACTGCCAGTCTGATTCAGAAACCTATCAGAAAGGAAGTTTTTGTGTAACAAACGATGTCTTTTGCCACTGTCATTGACAAAACATTAATGGGTTGTATTCAACATTTAGCAGATTAAGTTACAGAATGCAAAATTAAAAATTTTGGAATTCATAATGTTTTTATGAAAAAAATCATAGAATCATAGAATAGTTAGGATTGGAAAGGGCCTTAAGATCAAGTTTCAACCCCCCTGCAATGGGCAGACACCTCACACTAAACCACGTCACCCAAGTCTTTGTCCAACCCAGCCTTGAACACCGCCAGGGATGGAGCATTCACAGCTTGCTTGAGCAACCCATTCCAGTGCCTCACCATCCTTGCAGTAAAGAACTTCTTCCTTTTATATAACGTAAACTTTCCCTGTTTAAGTCTGAACCATTTACTCTTTGTCCTATCACTACAGTACCTAATGAAGACTCCCTCCCCAGCACCCCTACAGGCCCCCTTCAGATACTGGAAGGCTGCTATGAGGTCTCCACTCAGTCTTCTCTTCTCCAGGCTAAACAGCCCCAACTTTCTCAGCCTGTCTTCATACAGGAAGTGTTTGAGCACTCTGATCACCCTTGTGGCCCTCCACTGGACTTGTTCCAACAGTTCCATGTCCTTTTTATGTTGGGGACACCACCACTAGTGAGAACTGCACACAATACTCCAGGTTAGGTCTCACAAGAGCAGAGTAGAGGGGCAGGATCACCTCCTTCAACCTGCTGGTCATGCTCCTTTGGATGCAGCCCAGGATACAGTTGGGTTTCTGGACTGTGAGCACACACTGCCGGCTCATGTTCATTTTCTTATCAACCAACATCCCCAAGTACTTCTCCACACAGCAAGGAGACTTCTAAAGTCATTTGTGCTTAGGTTTACTGAAGTGAGCAAGGGTGTAGTACAAGAAGGAAAAAATGTTGGCTGTCATGAAACCATTTGTGGTGGTTCATCAAAAGATAGCTTGTGTTTTGTGTTGGTTTGAATATCTCCTATTATGATGGGAATGGTGTACTAGAAATCATAGAGTAGTTGCATACTAAAGTGAATTCTTTCTAAGCCAAAGACTCAATCCACTTGATCGTTTAAGATTAGGCAGGCAAAATTTTACAGTTTGCTTTTAATTTTGTTACAGAAAAGCAAAGAACCAAAAGACTTATTTTTCCAGTGTTGTATTTGTGTGCTCCATGTAAGTATGGATACTGTTTTTTTCCTTTTCTAAAACAAGCCTCTTGCCTTAGAAGAGTCAAATTGTGTTCTCCATTTGAGTTATAATTCTGTTAACAAAAGTAAGAGTGTGATGATATTCATCTTTAATTTGACATCAGCCTGTATTGCCCATGGATTCCTACCTATCCAAAGTTTGGAAAATGGCACAAGTAATGTTTTTGGTTCCCTTATATAGCTGTGCTTATGTACATGCATGCATGCTACAGAGAAGCGGAGAGGAGAAGCCACTAATTCGCTTTGCTCTCTCCCAGAGGAATCAGTGTATCTGGGAAGAGTAGACTCTTGCAGGCAAACATTATTTTTCATTCTACTTTGAAGTACTTGCCTTACCAGATTGTCACTAAAAATTGACAAAATACAACTCACTTCTAAGAAGATAAATAAAAACTTTTCAAAAAGTTGCCTATCATAATTCTGGAAAAACAGCTCTGAGAGATTCTCTTGGTAGCTCTTCAGCTCCCTGTCCTGAATGTACTGCTTTCTCAAGTGAGTGCTGTGTGTTGTCCAGGAAAACCAGAGAGCACGTTATGGAATAACATCAAAGAGAGTCACTTGACAAAGACAGGCAATTTAGATGCTCAGTTCTGGAAATGTATTGACTGAAGATGAAAGCTCTTTAGGGAAGAGACTTTGTCTTCTATTTATATAGGATCTTGCATAATTTAACAAATGTTGGGGACACTATTAATCTCATCCAACTTTAGATGTCTACAGTGTAGCTGTCAATCTTAAGAGAAGATCAATTGCACTCTAAAAGTGCCTGTTTCTCTCCACTGACTATAAAGGGAGCCCTCACAAGTAGCTCAGGTGCAGATAGCTTCATCTATCTATATTTGGGCAGATGAATCCTGTTCTAAAATACTATCTAACATGGCACAATAATAGTAGTTGATATTTAAAAAACTCCTTAGGAATGTACCTCATTCTTAGATCAGCTAAGAAAAATCATGGCAACTGCCGGGTTTGGTTAGTATTACATTGCAAATTGAAGTGCCGAGGATTGGTAGCATAGCCATGAAAGCATTAATCCATCCATAGCTTCTTGAAACATTAGTTCAGAATAGAAATATGAAGTCATTTGCTTTCTCAGAGCAAAAGAATAAAGCTGAACACCTTGGATTTCAGTACTACAATAGCAGTTCAATAGGAATTGCTATTCTTAATTGAAAAAAAAACCCAGGGTAATTAAAAGCCTTATGGGAATGACAACAAAAAGTATTCTATACTGCTGTTGCTGGATCCTCTGAATTAGCTGATACTGTTTTTGGACATCTCAGAAACTGTTTACTGGTATTTTTCAGAGTGAAAATGTTGTTTTGAAATATGAAAGAACATCATGTTCTTCTAAGGCAGTGCCAGTGTCTTATTAGTAGTAAGTCACTATGCTTAAAATGTTGGCCATGAAGAGTCTATATACACTGTGAATCAGCCATCTGTTCAGACTTCGAGTAAAAGTGTTTTAGCCAGCATATATGGACTGATATTACTGTTTCATACAGTGCGCATAAAATTCATGGCTACTGCTGACCTTTATTAGAATGTGATCCACCAAAGATAAATATGTGACAAGCTATTTCTAAAGCTGCTTTAATTGCTGTATGGGAAAGTGGTACGAGAACATCCGGAAGAGCATCGTATGGTAGATATATGGACCTGTGCTTAACCGAACGATTGTAATCACAGTGTATGTTGAGCAATATTCCAGGCAGATGGTTTTGTCTTGCTCACCTCTAAAAGAAATTGTAGAAGAGACACAAAAATGCATATGAAAAATTACTGATCTAGGAGCTAAAGAGATTCAGTATCAGTTGGAGTACATGGATGCCAAAATAACCAAGTCTATATTCAGGCTTACAAAGTATGTATCTCAATTTCTCCAAAAGCCATGTGGTGATGGGACTTTAGAAAGACTCTCCAAAAGCCATGTGTATGAGAGAAAAAATAAGAAATTATATCACAGTTTACTAGGTAAGTACTAGGTATCTGTAGTATGTACTATGCTCTCTCTATTTTTCAGACTTTAAAAAAAAATATTTCTGCCATGAATTCCTTTTCAATAGAATAAATATTCTTTGTTCCTACAGAATTTCTTTTATGAGGCTATGAATAGGAAGTTAAAATAGACTCGCTATTCCAGTTCTTTTGAGATCATCAGACCCCTACACCAGCTCTAGAAAACATGGTTTATTCTAAAAAGTCAGTATGTTTAGGTTTTGAGGAATTCTAGTACTGCCTGTCTTGAATAGTTCTGTAAAGACTCTCAGTGCTCATGTTGGAAAGCACATCAGAAATGTACAGGCTGTCCTTTCCAACTCCTACTGAATTTTGTTCATACTAAGATGTATTTATCATGCCGTCCAAGTGGGATGATCTCTTGACAACTGATTAATGTGAGGATAAGTATCAGTCTTGGTTAGATGGTATTTTCTTCAGAAATGCTATTAGCTCAGGGAAAAACTCAGAAAGAAAAGGAAGATGCTGTAGAGGACTTAAGATCAAATCTGCCTTTGGTACAGATGTGACTGCATCAAGCTTTTATTCATCCTTTCTGCTTAAATTGCTTTCAGATGCTCTCTACCAAAGGCTGCTGGCAGTCATTCCTGTTCACAGTATGAGGGGGTATTGCAGTGTTTTAATTGTTTATTAAAATCAAGTTTGGAAAAAGAAAAAAAAGAAAAAAAATCCCTGTGTCATTTATGAACAACGTTCTCACAAACTCCATAATTCTTCCTGAATTTAAAGTGAAATTTAACTTTTTAAAACCTGTCATACAAGTACTGTTTAAGCAGAATCTTCCTTTAGATATATGCATTCATGCATAACTAATTGCTTGGTTTATTTAAAAAATAAATTTTAAAGTTTAAGTGCAGATACAAAACAATTCAGGTAAGGCAAGATGGATTATGTCCATTCTTTGTATCTTCTACACAGCTATCTATAAGCAGTTATGTTGAAACAATGCAGGAATTAGTTAAGGGCATTGTCATTGAAGAAAAGAACCGGACTGACTATCAGGTTGTGCCTGTGTAGCATGCACATTTACATATGTAAAATTAACACATTTGATCAGGAGTCAGAAAAAATGAGTCAAATGCCATTTTACAGATTATATTCTACAGCAGAAATGCTGCTTTAATTGAAGGCAACCAGTGAAAAAAATGCTGTATTTTCAAGAGACATCATGGAGTGCAAAGGTTGTGAACAAAGCAGTAACAGCTACAATGAACCACCAGAAGTAATAGCGAAAACTGTCTTCTGTAGCATATGCACAGTTCAGGCCTTTTCTTCACACCTCAGAATGCAACAAGAATATCCATCAAACTCAATCTGTTGCTCTACCAGTGGAGATGTATTTCAAATAAGAGAGTGCAGAGAGTTACCTGGGAAGACCACCTCTTCTGTTAACATCTGAGATCTATCGGCAGCTCTGATGTCAACTTATTTTCTCTTGAACTGTTGACCAACCAGCTAAAACTTTAAGCCTATCTGTTGTAATACTGATTTCTGATGAGCCCTTCCTTTTAAAATAACTATGAATTTGGATAACTATCTTCTAAATTTATCACTGTATGCCTCACTAATTTACATTATTAAAAATTGAGCTGTCCAGAAAAACTAGATGATGTCTGAATTTGCATTATGGATGTACCAAATATTTTTTCCCATTAATTTCCTCTTTTACATCTGAACCACGGTGAATGGCTCCCACCTATGTATGTGAATGCCAAGAAGCTTTGCTCAGCAAGTGATCCATCTGCAATTCACATTCCATACTGTTCATTTTACTTACAGTAACTCAGAACACAGTATGTCTGTGCATGAAACAGCACATCACAGTTAAGTCTGCGTTTCTTGCCCCCCTGCAGGGTTGTCTGTCTTCTTTATTGACTGTCTTACTAAACATGAAGAGACAATCCCTGAGAATTTCTCAACTTGCTTTCAGATCCTACTTGACCTATGGTTATCTGGGTGTGGACAAAATGTACCAGCAGATCTTTTAGTGAAAAGTTCAAGATATTGTCATAATGGTGTCTTAAATATATTCCAATGTAAATAGAATCCTTCACATAGTAGTGATCTCAAAAAATCTCTTAATTCCTTTTATTTCTGGTAATACACAAACTTTACACACTTTGTCACTAGAAATGCCATATACTGTTTTTTGTGTATCCAAAATGTCTCCTATTTTTTCACATTGTTTTCTACTGTTAATCATGGGCTTTTTATCTTAGCTTATTCTTATGTAAAAATGCTTCTTTAAGATGGTTTAGATTTGTTTTCATGAGGAGAAATTTTTAGACAATTGTGAGACTTTGTTTATTGCATAGGGAGAAAGTTAAGAATGTTGAGGCATTATTCAGGTTTTGTAACTATTTGATCAATTATTTAACTTCTAAGTAAGACTTCACGTTATTATTTTGAATTCTAAAACTGTAACTTTGAACTTTCATGAAAACCAGTAAATTTATACTCTGTCAAAAATTGGAAGCACATGAATCATTAAGACTATGTTGTCTCATTCTCATTTTAAGAGTAAACTCCCTTCAATAATCTCTAGTCTACAGTAGTAAACTAAAAAGCTGATCACTGAAAAATTAGAATTCTAGTGGGCAGACAAAAGATCTCTACCTCATTTTTGTTTGCATGTGAGGTAGAGCTCTCAACTCATAATTTACTTAAAAGTCTTCAGATTTAAACAGATCATGATGTTTTCATGAGCAACAGTCTCCCAGGCATGTATCCTTTATCTTCTCTGTTAGCCACACTGTGACTGGGCAAGAGATGGCAATTCTGTGAGTAGATGGGAGATGCGCATGTGCTGATTGGCCACCTGTCTTCTGCTAAATGGAAGGTAGTATTGTGTCTGCCTTTCCTACATATGCTAGAGATTTTATACAGGTCTTTCTCTATACTGCTAATTTTCATGAAATCTGTAGGGATATAATTATCTCTAATTATCCTGTGTCACATAGGGCAATGAATCCAAGAGTGATTAGGGAGGAAGGGAAGGTTGCGCAAGTAACACACTGTAATTTCATCCAGCTTTCATCTTCAGAATTACTAATTTCTTGCTTCTCACTTTACCTCTGCTTCTCTTACAATGCTCTATCAAATTTCTTCCTATGTTTATGTTTCTGTTCTTAATGGTCTCAATTTTCCATATACTATTTTCCATCATTTTTTGTGTTCATAAGTCCCATCCCTGATTTGGATTCCTGATACTTCTGATCCTCCAGAACTATGACTACAAAACCCCTCTGCTGTTTTAACCAGCCATTCAATACTAAATTCCTCTTCCCTTAGCCCTTTCATACCTCTGCACTTTGTTTCTTTAAGCAATTTCTCCCCATCTTTGCTGTCATTCTTTCCTCCTGTGTACAGCTTCCAGATAGCATTACCCTAACAGCCACTGCTCTAGTCATACAGGCTGGAATATGCCGTTACTGGAAAAGTGTTTGCATTACAAGATCCAGCCATACATCATGAATTAATACTCTGCCTGGCCATTCTGATCAAAACTTCCTCTGCTTGTGGTGCTACAGCTGCAGCTTTTGATCCAAGAAGGGTAATCATGAAGCACAAGATGAGGTACACTATTTCTCTGCATACTTGTCACATGTCAAGGCTTGATCAGAGGAAGATTTACTGATGCTTTCTGTTCTTCCACCATCCTGTGACTCCTCTGGTTTTGCAGTTACTCTTGCTGGTTGACTGTCCTTATTTATGTGTAAAAGGACTGTAACTGAAAAGTGTTCTTTCTTTTATGAAAAACTGTTGGCTCACTCAGAGATGCACTGATGCCCCTCTTTGTAAGGAACAGGGAATGGTTAGGTGGCCTTTCTCTTCAGCTGTCAAAGAGAAAGGGAATGATGGAGCTAAGGACTTTTAGAAAGGTAGCGTAAAACACAGAAATACTTGGCCTAAATGTAAAATCTTCTACATGTCAAATATAAACAAACCTCATTGGCTGCAGTGAGAGTGTGCCTCATTTAAGGCCATTCCAAGGACTGCCTGTCCTGTTAGGAGAAATTAAAAAAATAAAATAAAACCAGCAAAACCCAGCAGGAAACATTTACATACAACCCAGCGCATATTAGTCAAAATACATAAAAAGAGCCCAGTTTACTGGGTAATAAAAATGCATATCTAGATACTATTTTTGTACAGTCGCCTTTGTTTATAACAGCCAGCTCAGACTGGGCACAGGCTTGTCATAGACATAGCCTGCCTGACTGGGATGGGGGCATCTGGAATGTATCAGGTCTGTTCAGATTTAATACATCCATTGACCCTCTTAGAACTATTATTTGGTACAAAATACTTCAAGACAAGAAATATAAACACAAGCTGCTCTGGTCATGTTCTGTTTCAAAGTTTCTGAGAAACAGAGGGTGCTTGTGTAGCATCAGCTTATATCTGTGGAAAAAACATAGACAATATCAGAGGCCATTGTTCCTCTCTGCCCCTCCTATCTTGATAAGGAATCCTGCCTCTGGGTTGTCCATCCAATGCTTTTTAGTTTCCAGCAAGAACAGGGAGGAAGTAACTATTAAAACTGAGGAAAAATGCAGTAGCTAAAAGCAAACCCCTTTTAACTGATAGTGAAGAACCAAGTGCCTTCTCCTGGCATTGTGAGCAGAAAAAAAAAGTATTTCCGATTTCAAGATTAGTGACAAATTTGTTTGAGTTGGCAATTCTTTGAAAATGAAATTTATTAAACTTGAAATAAAGTGCTCAACCCTGAATGAACATTTCCTTCTGTAAGGTTGCAAGATTTTGCTCATGGGCTTTCTTACTGCAATTCTCTTGTTTGAATGAATGTACCCTTAAGGCCAAAATCCATATTGCTGAGTTATCGTGAAATACAGACTTTGTCTCCATGTGCTTTCACACTTAACATTGCTCAACAAATGATACCTGTGTGGTAATTTTCAAATGAATGACTGAGAAAAGACAGAAAGATGAGGAAGGTGTACCCGGTGGGCTGTTGTAGTCACCACCTGAAGGAACTACAGCGAAAATAGTGTCCTGTATATTCCAACACTGATGTATATACCATTAGGTGTTTTTTGTTCATCTAAGTTGGTATGGACAGCAATAGGAGCTTACTTACACTCTTAGGGATTGTACGTACTTAAACACTTTCCTAACAGATTTTGCATGTGTTTTTAAAATTCGTTAGGGAGAAAAGTGATTAGGAAAAAAGCAAATTTTCTCACATGGTGAATTTTTTAATCCTAAAGGTTAAGTTCAAGCTTTCTCAGCATATTGGTGCGAGGAATTACCCATTAATTAAATAACATGAGTCATATTCTACCATTGATTTTTTATATTTTTGTTGCTGTTTGATTTTAATTAATGGAAGTTCTGTACGTAGAGGATTCAACGAAAGGTCCAGTGTTTAGTATTGGAACTATAAAGTAAAATATGAATATGGTGGTGTGGTTTGCTAATTGCAGTAACGATTGCCATCACAGCCTCCTACGCTGTCTGTGCTCAGGCAAGATTGCCATATGTCACAGGAAGCCTTGCCTGAGCAAGGACAATCAACTCCAGAGTTGATTCACTGTTATTAATATGAAACACAGTATGCTTTTAATGTCTTTGGAGAGTATTAAAAAACTTAAAGGTAAGATAAAGTAGGGTGTGTTTATCTCCAAATTCAGCGTATATTTCATCAATAGGTTTTGTATTTTCATGGAGGACTCTCAGCTGCTGACATCTGGAATGCTTAAAAGAAGGCTGTGATTGAACATGCTTCTGCTCATGAGTTTGATGCACTAAGCTTTGCTGATTGCTGACTACCAGGTCAGGTAGGTTATGTTTAAAATAACATCTGCAGCCCTTGAACAAAGGCAGGGATGTACTGTGCTATATGTACTTTTAATGTAACATAACGCAATGTTCTTTACAAAGATTGTACTGTCTAAAATAGTGTTAGTGCTATTTGTCTATGTGTGGAGGCTCCTGCATAATACAGAGCTGTGCAGTATGTTTTTTTTTCATAACACAGTGAAAATAAGCAGCTCAGAGAAAGCACCTTCCATGCTCAAGAGTCAGAAAAAGAAAGATTGACAGGCATAGCCAACATACAGCACTTTTTGGTTATGTCATTGTATCGTTCTGTCCCACTCTGGAGTCTCCTACCTGAATACACGGAACAGCTGACTTTAACAGAAGACAAGAACAATATGTTTCATGCAGTCAAGAGGTCATGGAGACCAAATCCAAAGATGCCATCTCCCATATAACCATGATACTCCCAGACTGACTCCTCATCTGCCTCCTGGTATATACAAGGAACAACCTCCAGACAGACAGCCTGCAGGGCCTGTCACTTTGCTTACCTCTACCTTGATGGCTTTAAAAGGATCAAGTTTGCTGGGCTATATAACTGGCTATAACTGTCCTGCAGGATTGTATCTTAGTTGAAGAATTATGCTTTCCAGAATTTAACTTATACATTGGCCTTTAATAATGTTAACACTTGCTACAGTATCAAGTTCTTAACAAATGGAGGGGCATCAAAACTGATTTTTTTTTAAACATTAGTTTCCATGATTAAAAATTTTTAATGATTTTCAAGGGAAACTGTATGTTCTGCTGAAAGCAGCTTTCCTTTGCAAAGCTCAGTTCAATCTTGTCTCTGGTTCTGCAAGCATATACATTACAAGCTGTGGATACAGTTGCTCCCAGCCACTGTTGTGGTATACAATCCATACCTTTCTGTGGGTTCTCAGTATATTTGGGAATACCTTGCAGCACAAGCGCATCCCACTTTATCAGGGAATCTTAGGTGTATGATTTCCTCTGGTATGGTGTCATACAATATAGTCACCATATTAAGCAGAAACAACAATTAAAATTGATTGTATTCATTTAAATACAAAGGAATTTATTAAGATTTACTTTTAAAATGTAATATGACTGACAATCAGTCATTAGTTTAACTAACTTTTGAAGCTAGCAGAAATGGACTCTGTGTGTGTGTATGTGTGTGTGGGCAGGGGTTTTTTGTAATGCTTGAAGGTTGCTTAGCTGACACCCCAAATCAGGGAGCATTGTTTTTCAAACTAATTTTTGTTGTCATCCAGTTTATTCTTTTCCTCATGCTATGTGTCTCTTGTATCAATTTTAGACTAAAATACTGCAAAAACAAAAAGGGTAATGGCACTTTCCACAGTATTTCAAAAGGTTTTTAAGTGGAAAAAGGTATTTAGTATTTTTAATAAGCATCTTCAATACTATTGAGTTGGTTTCTTTGTTCATATCACAAGATTAATTATGCTGTCAAGCACTTTCAAGGCCTGCTTAACAAAGATTCAGTGATATAATGGTTTGCTTCACATTGCCTTTTTTCTGCATAGCAATCACAATCAGCATTAGACAATTTAAAACCCTTTCACAATCCGGAAGTTCTGAAGAGCCTTTTAATCAACAAAAGTAATTTTGCAAACAACTAGATACAGCGTTTTTCATATTAACTAACTTATGTTAAACTCTGCTATGTGCTTGAATCTCTGTTTCTGGTAGGAGATTATTCAAATATGCAAGAGACTAAAAGTGGGGAAAACAATAAGCACAATATGCAATGTGCACCCCATGAAAATTGAAATCTCATACCATTCTCTAGCTTAATATAAAGGTGGTATTAGTACTGCATGGTGGTTTTGTACAAATTAATTTTCCCTTCATATGCTGTTCATGTATGACCACTTAAAATATTTTTGAAAAAGTGACTGGAAATTTAATTCCTGTTCTTTCAATGCAGGCCACTATTTCTACAGGGCAGGTTAGATATCAAATCATAATACACTACGAGATTCTGAAATTCAAGTTAAGATAGGAGAATCTGTTTAGAAACTTGCCTTCTAATATCATCTAGCTCAAGAATACTTTAGACAGTAATTTTAGTGCCAAATAGCATGATGAGAAATCCCACATGATTTAAAAACACTTATTTGATGGAGAGATTGTAAAAGCAAAAACACACTACATGAAGACTTTTTTTTTTTTGTCAAGCACATTTATAAATGAAACTAACTTGTTAATGACACCTTTAAAACACTCATTTTTTTTCTAAACTGCTAGAAGCATTAATTTGTACCATTGCTGCATGTGGTAATTAGCAACTTCAGCAGTGATTTTCTCTGCCCTAAACCTTTCGTGTTTGACACTATTCCTACCCAGGAGAGGAGTGACCCTGGGATACAGTGCTACAGGACAAGTGGAGCAAATCCTGTCACAAGAAATAACAGGGTCAGAAGACATTGCTAATGAAGTCATAGCAACTGGTTTAAACAGCCAATCAGAGAAGGCAACAATCTGTAAATGAGGATATAATTAGCAGAAAAAATAACATGCTTTGGTTGGATTCTAGGGGAGCCAATAATGAAGGCAATGACTGGATATTGAGAGAGATTCCAAAAGATTAGAGCAAACATTGTGTAACAAAGAATACCTAATTAGCAAAAAAGTGAATACGCCTTAATTAGGAGGAAAATATGTGATTGAAAGACATGGGGTAGGCTTTTAATATGAATATAATAATGAATGTTAGCACAAAATTCCATGAGGAGGGAAAAGGCCTATCTTCACTTTTTTTGACTTTATCATTTTGATAAATGGTCCTGAAGATGGACTGTCAATTCCTATCTTTGCTGTGACATTAATACTATAAAAGCAAACCATTTTGAGACAGTAATTTAACGTGTTTCTATGAGATTTACATGTTTCCTACCCCCTAACACAGCACTGCAGACAAAGCAACACTGTGCCTTTTGGCTAGCCTTAATGTTCTTATAAGATGAAGAAGTAATTATTAAAAGAAGGAATTTCAGGTAAGTGTCGTGTGACATATGAGCTAATGCTTGGACCCAGTATCCTTCTAATGAGGTGAAACCCCAGGTTTTTTTTCATACAGAAAAAAAGTCCATGGAACTGAGGCCCTGATTGTGTGTACACAACTAGTACACTGCTACAACTTGCATTTACTGGTTGCTGTTGCTAGTTTGTGAGGGGTTTCTTTGTATGGTTTTCCTTTGTATATTTGTTTGTTTCTTTTTTTTTTTCTGGAGTAGGGGCTGATCCAAAATTCATAAAATGCAAAGAAAAAGCTTCAAATAACTTCACCAGCCTCTAGATCAGACTCTGAGAGAGCAGACCCTGGAAATTTTATTAGTAAAAATTAAACATGTTATTATCCTGAACATAATAGACCCAAATAGAAGAATCCCATAATGAATAGTGCCAGTACAGTATATGTACAGTGTTTATGGCTAGAAGTGATGAAAAGTATAATGTTCTACTGCTTATTATTTTATTACAATAGGAAAATCAGGACTCTAACTTGCTAATAATTTTTCACTTTTATAGACATCTAAATGATATTATATTTCCTCCCTTTTTTCTTTTTACAAAATGGTTCTAGGATATTGATTGTCATTTATTTTTGCTTACAATATTTAATTGTCATAATTAGCAATCCATGTCTCATTCCCTATCTTAAAAATATCCTGTCAATTTTATAGCATATTTATCGATTAATTTAAATTTGTAATTTAATTTATTACTGCATACCTTCAGTTTTTCTGTAACATTAAAATACTTATGGTACAGAATATTTTAATTAAAACTATTCATCAAATGTAGCCCAGGTAGCATCCTTATCCTTGTTTGCAGTAGGGGGTTCTGGCAGTGAAAACAAGCAAAATAATGGGTCAATTAAAAAAAAATCTAAATATAACTTTTTCAAAGATTCGATTGCTTAATTCAAGGTTAAAAAAAAAAAAAAGAAGAGAAAGAAAAAAAAGAAAAAACTGTGTTTGTCAATGGATTCCACAAATTAAATTAGGAGTATTTTTTTTCCCTTTGCAGATATCAAATCTAATGTCAGGGCTAGAGCAGAAATAAAACTAGAAGAGAAACAGGCTTGAATTTTCATGTGTGATGTATCTCAATTTGACACTCAGTGTCTGCAGGAAATTGGGATACTGTTTTCAGACAGTTCTTCTTGTGAAATGAGCTGTACTATTAATTTTTTCTAGCACTGGGAAATTCACCCTCTCTTTATGAGAATCAAAGTATTTACCCTTTTAGGTCAAACGTTTTCTTGTATTTAAAAAAGAAAACTTTTAATGGCATTTCTAATAAACCAAGAGTTATTAGTTTGCTATGATAGGGAAAAAAATACAACATAACAGCCTGATCAAAATACTACCTCTAGTGTAACTGAATAACCAAGGTTTTGCTGCATTTCTTAGTTGACAGTAAGTCTACCATTCTTTTAGCATGTATGCTATTAATTCACATTCCAGAAATGTCAGGTACCCTGAGAGTAACAAATATACTAAAAATACCAGTTTATTTCTCTTCTTCGTTTTGCTAATATATCTCAACTGATGCTATTATAAATTAAGCAATGAAGTAATGTTGAAAGTTCTGTCTGGCTCTGATAACAAAATGGATTAAAAAATTAACCAGTTAAAAAAAAAAAGAAAAAGAAGAAATAGAATCAGCTGACAACTTAATTGTTCAGCTTGTATGCAAATATTCTGACAATAATTTGCCAATGCTTTTGAATATAAGTTTAGAAACACATAATTATAACATTAATTGTTTCTTCTGCTTTAATTCTAGGTTTCTGTCACAAAACAGAAGGCTTAACTGTAATTCATGAGGAAATATAAAAAGTGTATTCATTTTGTATTCAATTAGCTTTAAGCATATTCCAGTGTAGTACAGTATTACAATAATTATTTATGTTAATCTGCAGAGTTAGATATGGTATGTTGAAATAATAAAGTGTCTTTATGCTGCATAGTAATGCCTTTTGAATCACCTTCTGTATTCACAAACAGGAGCATCTACCTGAATTTAATAGTTGTCAGATTGCAGGATAAAGACAACAAATTAGTGGCATATAGGGAAGATGCACATTATCCACCATTCATATCACTGTTTTTTTTTTTTAAGCTCTTTTTATAATAAAATTGAATATCTGAGCCTGAGTCTGGAGTGAGAAGGGATAAGATGATGCTGAAAGGCTGGATTGGGGTTTGGCCTGAAATTCCTCTACTTATTCCAACTCAGAATGCTAAATTAATCACTCAGATTTATATGAAGGTGAAAGCTACACATCTTCATCAAGGAAAAACAGGGTTACAATTCAATGAAATGTGTGGTAATACACACCAGTGAATATACAGATCCTTCTGACTGTTATATTTTACTATTGAGGACTGTAACAGCATTGCAATTACATTACTAGTATTTGCTGAAGATATTCTGTCTCTTGATCTTTAAACATGCTTTGAAAAACACAGGAACTGAGAGAAGGCCAAAACAAAGCATCTTATGCGCTGTCCCAGAGTCTTGTGGAGAAATAAGCTATACAGGGAATATAATAACAGGACAAACAAGTTGATGCTGCTATTTTTAAACAGGTTGTTGTTATTGACTAACTCTATTGTTGTTAATGACAAAACTCTGGAACAATAGAATTGCTACTAATCTGTGCACTGGAGAGCCTGATAATGAGAAACACCTAAGTGCAGAATTAAATAGTCCTCTAAAATAATTTCTGCTACATACTTGATAAGGAATCACAGCATCCTAAACAGACCTTTTTCCTTTCAGTAATCTCTATCCATGGAGTTTCCATATTACCCCATTCACAAATTAGAGGGATGAAGAAATCCTCAGGGGGGTTATTAGTGGAGCTTTCAAAAAGAAAGGAGCACAGTCATTTTGAAACATCCTGGGGCAAGCTATTTTAGGGACCACTAGGGGGAAAAAAAAGAGGTCATACCATGATCCTCAAGCACATATGTGGGTATTTAGCACCTTGGTATAGTCTAGCTGATGGAAGTCAACTGTTGTGTGAAACTTCCTTTGGTATTGTGCAGATGAACAGCCTGTGTTAAACAGTCTGAAGAGTGTTCTCTACTATTAATCAAATCCCATTTTCTTCTTTCTCGTGGCTCTGTTAGGCCACAGAGGCACAATGTGAAGAGGACAGTCTGCTCTGAGGGCCTGAGCAAATTTGCTTGGTTGTGGAGTCATTTGGAAGCTTTGTGAGGGGAGCTGCATTTGTTATTTGGTGCAGCCAGTTGTGAGTACGTGCCTGCTGATATCTAATTCCTCAGTGGGTAAGTCTCTCCCTAAAATCACAGGCAAAAGAGCCTGAAGATTACTCTAGAAATATGCAAAATGTGTTACTTTTATTTTATCAGATTTCCTTAAAAAGAACTAATAACACTTCAAGCTGAGCTTGGGAGGTAAATTAGTTTCTAAAACAATTGCTGAAATTTCGTAAGATTATGATTTAAACCATAAACCTCTCAAAAATTGGATTTTCCATAATTTGAACTAAAATAAAAAAATAAACCTACATAAATTCAACCTTGAGTTTCCAAAAATATTTTTGAACTGTAACAGCTCTTTCAACAGACTTGTTCTGCTTTTGAGTTTCTAATACAGTGCAATCCAGGTAAGATTTATATGACTTCACATTTTGTTGCAAATATTCACAGCTCAAAGCTAGTATCTGATTGTCTTCCATATCAGGCCATTTATGTATCCAAGAAAACACTGGCATCTGTTTAATATTTTATTGCTTTAAAAATATCTTTGTTCAGATACAGTCTTGTTCTAATAGTTTCATTAGTAGTCTTTATTCTTTCTGTAAAGCTGAGGACATATAACCGCACATAAATAAAACTGACTACAAGTTGACCCATAATTTAAGTTGCAAGAAAACCACGTAATAGGAACTTTTCCGTCAGAATAGGCTGTGGCTTTCTTTTTTTAATTTTTTTTCTTAAATTTTCTGATTCTTCTGAGTATTTTACTTGATTGCAAATGGAAATATCTGATGAATTATGATATTTTGTATTGAACTTCAAAAACTAATACATTAAAAGCATCACAGAATCACAGAATCCCAAGGGTTGGAAGGGACCTCAAAAGATCATCTAGTCTAGCCCCCCTGCAAGAGCAGGGTAACCTAGAATACATCATACAGGAACTTGTCCATAATTGCTTTCAGGTTTAGACCCTAACAGCTTGTATTATTACTGATACATTAATTTGTAAGAAGTTTGAAATATTTACAGGTCTGTCCCCTCATTAATAAAAATGCATAACTCTTACATACCCTATCAGTCCATATATGGTAGATCACTTTATGAAGGAAGCAAATATTATTATCCCCATTTTAGAGACAAGGCTGCAGTAAACAAAATCATAAGACAAGTACAGCTTCTACGCAAATAAAATTAAAAAACCTCCAAAATTCTGTTCCCTTCCAAATTGCGTTTGTTTCACATTAATTTTCATTTGGATTCTTTCGGCACAGGGCTGCCAAAATAGCAGATTTGGTGTAAATAAACCACAATGGGAACACCTTTAAATCAAATCACCTTCAAAGCAGGCTCTCAGTCAGAGAGGCAGGGACCATCTGAGAGCAGAACCTTACAGTACAATACAGTTTTTCATGAAACAGCATTACACAGAACTAATTCATAAATACATAGAGGTAGATAGATACATGGATATGGCTATCTATCTACAGATAGATCGCTAAGTCAAAGAGATCTATGGCATCTGCCTGTCAAGAAGTTTAAAGTGGTTCTAAACCTAGCAAGGAGGGTAGGTTTAGATTAGGTATGAGGAAAAAAATCTACCCTGTAAGGGTGCTGAGGCCCTGGCACAGGTTGCCCAGAGAAGCTGTGGCTGCCCCATCCCTGGCAGTGTTCAAGGCCAGGTAGGACTGGTCTAGTGAAAGGTGTCCCTGCCCATGACAGGGGTTTGGAACTACATGAGATTTAAGGCCCTTTCAAACACAAACCATCCTGTGATTCTATGATTCTAAGTTTCTTGGTTCCCCTTAGTAAATGAAAAGCTTTAGTTGCTGAATGCAGTTGGAGCATTTGGAGCTCAGGAGAATTTCTCTGTCTTCGTCTTGCTCAGATATGAGCTTTGTAGCACTGTCTTGCTCCTACTAGTAAGGAGCACTTCCCAGAACTGAAATCAACATGGACATGTTGAGAATGCTCAAGTAAGATAACTACCTGCTTATGTCAAGGCTCAAGAAGAGCAGGAGGAGCTAGATGATATGTAAAATCATAGAATCAGAGAATAGTTAGGGTTGGAAAGGACCTTAAGATAATCTAGTTCAACCCCCCCCTGCCATGGGCAGATACACCACATACTAGACCATGCTGCCCGATACTCTGTCCAGCCTGGCCTTGGACACTGCCAGGGATGGAGCATTCACAACTTGCTTGGGAAATCTGTTCCAGAGACTCACCTCCCTCACAGTAAAGAATTTCTTCCTTATGCCTAACCTGAACTTCCCCTGTTTAAGGTTGAACCCTTTACCCTTGTCCTATCACTACAGTCCCTAATGAAAAGTCCCTCCCCAGCATCCCTATAGGCCCCCTTCAGATACTGGAAGGCTGCTCTGAGGTCTCCACTCAGCCTTCTCCAGGCTGAACAGCCACAACTTTCTCAGCCTATCATCATACAGGAGGTGCTTGAGCCCCCTTATAATCCTCGTGGCCCTCCTCTGGACTGAGCCTCCCCTTTTCATTCTTTTATCAACTCCAGTTCTCAAAACTCTCTGCTGTGCCCAGGATCTAGTGCAGAAGATCTGTATGTTCTCAGGTAAGATAAAATCTGATAGGAGCTGTATTACAAAACTTACGTGAAAGCTTCTCAGATTGACAAGATCAGCAAGAGCAGGACTCGCCTCTCCCTTCCCTACCATCCTTATGGCTCCCTAGAGAACTGCTGGCACTGTGACCTGCCTGGTTGCAAGCACAGTGGGAGCAACAGAGCTTGAATTTGCAGCTCAACATTAAGGACGGATTTTTCTTTCTGCCTCAGTCAACATCTATTTTGTGATGTCCTTTATTTACATCAGGATTGGAGAGGGGGAGGGAGGGCTTCATGAGGATGAGACGAAATGGATAATTGCTGACGAAACCATAAAGCCATCAGCTAGCACATGTCTAGCATGATAAAGAAAAAAGACCACCTCACTCTTTGTAAGGCTGGGGAATCTTCTCGAGAAATCACTGCTGTTTTCTTTCTTTCACCAAAGATTCAGTCTTTTGGCCATTGCTTTAGGCAGGACTTCTAACACAAAACCTCAGTCATGAGAAAAAGCCAGTTTCAGCTGACCACATTGAACCAATCAGAAACAATATGCACACATCTAGTGAAAGAATGCATAGTGCATGGTGTGATAGAAGTGGAATTATATGACAATAATTAGATACAAAATGGAGAAGTCAGCTGCTAGAATTGACACAGGAGAGAAACGCAGAACAAATCAAGATCTGAAATGAAAAATCTTACAAAGGAACTATGAATTTAAACAAAAATGGATTAAAAAAAAGTTAATGTCTGAAATACTAAAATAGAAGAAAATTAATTGTAAGCTACAAAATCAATTTAAAGCTACAAAATTAATTTAAATTAAATATTTCAAGTATAATTGTTATTCATAGTTTGCAAATGGTAAAATGAAATACTAGTTGTGTGTATTGAAACTGCAATGAAAATGTTTCAGGAAAACTTTAAGGAAAGAAAAGCAAGGAAAATTTTATTAACATTCACAGAAATAGTTAAAAAAAAAAATCACAGAAATAATTTCTGTAAGAAATTAACCAAACTACCAGACTTGGTACCATGATTGTAATTATTAACACTAAAAACCAAAAAGGTTGGAATACAATCCAAATATCAGTTTCCCAAGAGCACAGACCTCTATTGAAATATTTGGCGATACTTACCTTCAAAAAAAGGTTTATGTGGCTAAACAGCCAGTGCTCACAGATGAAGAAAATAAGTTAGTTTTGTTCCACACAGAAATCTTCCAGTGTCTAGGTTTTGCATATGACTGTATGAAACTGGGGGTCTCTTTCTTCAGCACAATATATTTCAAAACATTTGCCAGAATAAAAATGAAGGAGAAGGTGCTCAGATGAATAGTCAGTAGGGAACTCTCCATTCCTGCCTGCTTGTCTGCATGTGATTTTACACATCTTTCAGCTAAATCAGAGATCCAAATGGAAAATTCATTACCTAAGGATATCAAGTGAATTTGTGACACTCCCTGGAGAATTTATGCCCATAAACCATCTAGGTAGTCTTTATTTTCTGACAGATATAAGAGATAATTTAAAGTTAATGTATACTTCAAGTATTATTAAATGTAAGTTAGTAATATGTTACAAATATACTGTATTTTCTTTCTTGTGTTTCACATCTACATTTTATACAACATGTAGAAAATACTTGAGGGGGAACACTGTACAGAGTTTATGCAAATTTGCATGTTTTGTCCATATAGTTGTGTCAGTTTGTTTCTTTTAGAAAATAGAAATCTTATAGAACAATATTTTGCATTTATTATTACAAATCAGAAGCTTCAAAGAAGAATAAGGATAAAGGAGTAAATGGAGGTGAAAATGGAGACATAAAAAAGAATAGACCAAAAAAAAGTTGTCGTGTCTACAGTAAAATTATAAAATGTTTTCACACTGTTAGAATTTAAATCTAGAATGTCTATGTGAAGGAATGCCCTCACTCCTCTGTTTCTCCTGAATTTCCACTATTCTATGGAAGCGTGATGTTGAGCAGATACGGAGACCTGGATGGCTTAAAGAACTGGTATTTCTGAGAAGTTCTCTCTCATGCATATATCAGAGTGATTCATATTCCACCTTTTGATTATGCTTTTAGAGATAACTTCCAAACAGAAAATAAAAAATATTATCATTAATATGCAGATTATTCAGTGACCGAATTTTAACTTTCAAAACATTTTGTATCGCTTTGTCTCATTAATCGGATGTTTCCCAATGATTCAATTGAATTGACTTTTAAAACTGATTAGACTTTTACAGAAAAATTGAATGTTTGCACTTCAAGACCAGGGCTCAGTTGTAACTCCTTTTCTTCTTACATTCCCCAGGAACATTGGTACTACTGAAAACACTTTAAAAATTGATTCAAGTTGGATTTCCTTTAATGACATATCATGGCTGGAAGGCAGCTTGTTTTTCTCTTCATCTAAAATCAGAATTTTCTATGGAGACCCGTCAGGGTGTGCAGTTGGCCTTACTGTGAAGATAGGAGGAAGGAAACCTTTATTCTTTGGATACTAGTGGGAAGGACTGGACACTGGCCTTTAATACAATTGTGTATCTGCTTTTGTGGTGTTAACACAAGCAGTTTTGGAAGCAGATGAGATGACACTTTTAGGGGTTTGACATCTGATCAGAGCTTCTTTTGGCTGTGACTGCCCTCAAGTAAAACCAAGGAGTACTAGTGGCAAGAGTATCCTCTGTTCCACACAAAATAAAGGAGCTATCTGTGTTCCTCTGTACTCCTGCATCACTTTTCCTCCCCTCTACTGGAAAAAAGTAGGGTATGAATAAAAAATATAAGTAGGGAAACATCCTTTCTTTTATTTTCAACATAATTAGTTGAACGAGAGGAGATGGGAGCAAAGAATTGTTATTAGGACAAACTTAAATACAGAGAAATGGAAATAAATGCTTCCCCATAAGCATTACAGAGAAATTATTTTCTTTTAAACTATTAGCCTAAGTTGAAATAATATAGCTTTTCTTATTAAAGAGAATTCCAGTGTGTATAAATCTTTCAATACTTGCATTGGTTTTTTTTTACCCCTGCAAGAATGTTTTGTATGCAAGTTAATTTTAAAATACCATGTGATGATAATTTCAAGAAAGTTGTCTGCGTTTTACTTTTTTACAATATACCACCTGTATTCTATATCCTTGCTTGCTGGAATAGAATGCTTCCATGTCTGTAGTCCCAGATCTGTTCAAGTATTCTTACTAATTTATAAGGTGGTTTGACACAATAGCTGAGAAAATTCTATTGACTTTTCTTCTACATTTTTGTCTGGACCAGTCCAATATTCCTTGGAAGATAATAACTGAGAAATCAGACAGCTCCTCATGTGTTTTTTTTTTTTTTTAATTGATGCAAAAGGACAGATAAAAGATGTATATTAATTTTCAAATCTTTAAAGAAACATTTTTATTGATAATTCCTTTCTGTTCATTTTTAACAGAATTTCAGTGCTATGCATTTCCAAGTATTGTAGAGGAAATAGATGGAGATCAGCTCCCTAAGCTTTGGGAAAATCTGTTCCAGGATCTTACTTACAGGGTAGATTTTCTGTGTGCTGCATCAGATAAAACAATCCTTGCCACAGTGAACTGGACCTGCTTTTTCACTGTTCACACACTCCACTTTGCAGTTTTACTTTGTGCATAATTCATATTACATTAGTTATGATAAAATTCTTGTTACACTAGTTATTCTCTACAAGTGGGTTTTTATGATATGTGACATAGTCCAGAAGCAAGTCTAAGTGACCCTGAATTTTTAATTCTGATACAAATCCAGCTCTGAACTTATTTATTTGCTTAAATATAAAATAATAAAGGTATCTGTCCACATTTCTGAAAGCATAACATCTTTAATTATATGGTCAATTAAATTAGATTAAACCTTAGCAGGACTAAAGTCAGTTCCAAAGGAAATAACCATTGCTTTTCATCCCTTAGCATCTCAGTCCCCCTAATCAAAGAGATGTCTTTTGCCACATCCCTGGAGAGGCCCCACATATAGGCTATTTTGGGTTATAAGCAAGTTCTAGTCTTATCAGCTTCAGAGAGAAAACCATACACTCCTTGTCCTGTTCTGTGTAATGAGGAAAACAGCATAGTTGTTTCTGCTAACTGCAGCTGTTATAGGCTGGCAGAGAGAAAGAAGTGACGCTAGGCTTGTCTCAGACTTCTTGTATCTTCTTGGTTATGCATCATATGTCAGGTGAATGTGCAGTGGGTCAAACTAGGATCTGTGCAGTGGGTCAAACTAGGATCAAGGTGCTTGTGTAGAGATGAGACAGGGTTTAGCAAACTGCTGTAGCTCTATGAACAAGAGTCTGATAATAACATGATGGAAGTGCTAATAACAAAGTGTCATCTGGGAGAAGTGGTTCAAATCTCTCTCTAGAACAAAACACGCACTAATGATGATCTGAAGCCAGTGATGTTGAGTGCTTATAAATTTCCACGATGTCCATGGGGATCAGTGGGTTCTTGCCACTTTTGAACTCAATTGTTTTCACCAAATTCCCTGTGTTTTCTGTGGCTAGTCCTATGCAGGGCAGTGGCAATCCTCTGAAGATTCCCAGGCTAGATCCCAATGTGTGTATCTGCTGACCTAATTAGCTTGCCTGAGAATCAAGACAGATTAGCTGTCTTAAGCAAGAGGCACATGCTAATAGAGCTATGAGATTGCTTTATTCCATACAGCTGTATCCTCAGAGTCAGAATCAAAGGTCTTTAACACCCACAGAGAAGTTCTCATTTGCTTCAGTGAAAGTGGGATAAAGCCCTGAGCTTTGAAACTGTTTTGTCTCAGAATGTAATGTACGTTGGTGTCAAAAATGGCTGTGCCCTAACAGCAAAATATTAACCTATAGTAACAGTATTTTGCACTTACCTACCAGCTCTCAAATAATCATCTCTGTGCACTTTAATTAATTAACCTTTACAACAACATCTCTTTGAGGGTTAGCTAAGGATCAGAACTGAGTGATGAGTTAAAAAAAAAATCACCAATTATTCATTTATCCTGAGACAATTTTTGATTTGAGTGTATTTGTGTCCTTTTCCAGATTTGCTTTCTTATAACACTGTTTTTGAAAGCATGTTTTAATCATAAAAGCTTAAGTATTCATCAAAGAGAAATGAGTAGCCATAGTTTTACTGGCATACTATTTTGTAACAGTTCATTGCTTCTACCTTTTACTCCTTCTCCTCTCACTGCACCTGCTGCCTCTTTCCCCAGAACCTTAATCATCTTCTGGCATGCCCTCACTGGCCCCTGTTAAGGCAATGCTGGTTCCTAAAACTATTTGCTCCAATATTAAATCCAAAATATTAAGATAGGCAAAATCACTGATGTGTTGCATTGACCTGGTGGCCAAAGGTGTACAATTAGAGGAAACATACCAGACCTCTTGACTAACCCTACTGAATAAAGCTCAGAGTTTCATTAACAGCTTTTTAGGAAGTTGGTCATAAATAGATGATAACTCAAAAGACGTTTGTGAATATTTTTGAATAATCAATATATTTCATTTTCCTATGAGTTTCACATTCCTTAGAAATGGATATTATATGGTAGATATATGCAGAATCTAGGAGTCCTGATATTTATTATCTTATCCTAACTTGAAATAGCATAGTCTCTCTCATCTATATGCTAAAATAGCACAACACATAGACTTGTTGTAAAAGAAAAAATCCTGCCTTATGATTGTTAGAATTTAGGTAATATTAGAACGTTCTGCTTCAGACTAAAATTTGGAGCATAAAGAGTACAGAAATACTAGACTAAAATGGCTCTGCTGTTTCTAAACCAATAACAGTAACCGAAAATGTTTGGGAAGAGAATTTTGATTCTCCATCTCTTTTTTCTATCATCCAGACTTGATGAAGCTCCTTTTCATTATGAGTATATTGCTATTAAGTTTGTCAAGGAAAAAAAAAAGATTCCTTGTGTTTCTTTCATTTAAAATATTTACTTCCTGGGAATTATTAGTTAATGCATTTTGAACTACATTAGGTTTTTCAGGTTTGTGGTTGATCTGATAGCCATGTTCCAGTAATCACATGTACCATCTGGCTTTAGTTCCATCTGGATCATGTTTAGCCATTAGCTGCTAGAAAGATCTGTGGCCATTTATCTTAGTGAATCAGAACTGGAGTTTAGCATTATTTTTGTAAGGCACTAAAGGTGGGGTTTTTAGAGGCTAATTTTTAAAGGTTTTTTTTTACTTAACACGTTCTCTTTTACGCTTACATTTTTACAAAGATTTCATGTTGATTATTTGGTTTTACTGAGTCATATAATGACCCCATGCTAGGATTTCTTTTGAAGATTAAATACTCCTTACTGTTCTATTGTTTCATTTACAAGAACAATCATTTTTGACATGTAAATGAGTAAAGTTTTATAAAAATAACTTGGAATAAATTTTTAATAGGACATATTATTATCCTTTGACTCACAGCAAGTCATTCATAAACACCATTAAATCCTGATAATTATAGCTGTAGCTGCAGGGTTACTACCTTTACAGTCCTCACATAGACTTCATTTAAAGGTCCAGGTGGTGACATGTACACAACTGCTACAAAATGTTACTACTAACAGTTTCCTTTGGAACAGTATTGTGCTAGATTAAACATTCACTCATGAAACAAAAATGTTTATAGGCCATCTAATAGCTAAACATTCTGTGAAAGTAAATTCTTTAGCTTCAGATCCCAGATTTTAGAAGGTGCATGACTTTCTACTTCTATATACAACATGAAATATAGAGATTCTGTAATGCAGAAAAGTGCTCAGCAATTTTCTCAGAATAACGCAGCAATCACCATTTTCCCCAAAGTAAGTTGGACTGTTTTGGTTTATAAAGCTACTTAATAACTTGCACAGTGCCTCCTTTCCTTTTTTGCCTTCTTGTTGCTCCATTTCAGAACTTCTTTCTTGAATAGAATGCATGTTATTATTTACAGGGTATCACTTCCATCTTCATGTCGTACAAAATACATGGTGATATATTTCCAGGAAATTTCTGGTCTAGAGGTAAACAAACACAGCTCTTGTTCTACAGAAAATTGTCTAAACGTCAATTTTGGAGCTACATAGGCTCTTTTGAATACCTTCTAATTCTTTCAGGAACTTCTATTTGAAAGGCTTTCTAGGAATATCAATACTGTTGTGTCTCAAAACTCTGCTCTGTCCTAAACAGAAGATCTCCCAAGATTCTTTAAACTCCAGTGTGAGCAGAATTTATACCATCTCTTTTTCCTAATACTCATTTCCTTTCTCCCATGTAGTTTACTTTTCCCTAGACTCTTAATTCTCACTAATTAGACAAGCTAACCCTTAAGCACAGTGCTAGTTCTTAGGACCTGGACTACTTAGCTCGGACGTTCTTTTATTCACCTGCTTCGTGCTCTATGCTAGCAGCTCCTGCCAGGAACTGTATGTCTTTCCTAGATGGCCAGCTATCTCCCAGCCCATCCTTTGTGCCATCACTGAGACTGTGTGCTCTTCCCTTCTAATTGCCGCAGTTCTGTTTGGTGATTAATCAAGCACGACATCAGCAGGATTTAAACCTGCCCTACTCTGTCTCAGAATGACTGACTGTACTGCACTGGAACTTGATGATATGGCCCTTGTCAGGCCTTTGGTTTAAGTTGAGAAGTGGTGCTGCATCAACTCTCTGAAGAGATATCAAACATAGGTAAGGGACTGAGCTGATGTCAATAAGCTTCTATCATGGTACTACACCACTAGAAACTTCTTCGACCTTCTACTGACTTAATATTTACACCATCTTTTTACAGTCTTCCCACTACTGTTTTATTTACTTCAGCTGGTTTTGCCCTTGTTTTCTAGATTTTTTTTTCCTCAGAGCTGAGATTCTACACTGTACCTTAAAAAGAAACTGTGACAGAAACAAAGGTGTAGCAGTGTTTAATTGAAGGCTGAGGCAGCCTTTTACATTCTGACAGTTATTAATACTGTTTTCCAGTTTTGCAAATACTCTTCCACAGGTGGAGGACCCCAGATGGACAATATGACTTTTTCAAATTAATGGCATTGTAATTAAAGATATTCCAGAGTACCATAAAATGATGCAGCAATGTTTGTTAAACAGAAAAAGTGTTTTGAAATACTGTGATGATCTGATATACAAAACAGCTTCTAATTTGTTCTCCTCTTCTGGTAATAATTGCCAGTAGTCACTAGATAAGATTTGTAGTGGTTTAAGCCCAGCTGGTAACTCAGCACCAAACAGCTGTTTGCTCCCTCTCCTCTTCCCTGCTCCTTGGGTGGGATGGAGGGGAGAATGAAAAGAATATAAACCCCATGGGTTGAGATAAGAACAGTCCAATAACTGAAGTACAACGTAATACAATATTACTACTACTAATAGTAATAATTATAAGGGAAATAACAAGTGGCGAGAATATAAAACTAAAAGGGGAAAGGAAAAAAACAATAAACAGAAGTAATGCATAATACAATTGCTCACCGCCCACCAACCGATACCCAGCCCGACATGCACAGCGATCTAGACCTTCAAAGGTGACTCCCTCCAGTTTATATACCGGGCACGACGTGCTGTGGTATGGAATACCCCTTTGGCTAGTTTGGGTCAGGTGTCCTGTCTCTGCTCCCTCCTGGCTTCTTGTGCCCCTCCTCACTGGCAGAGCATGGGAGACTGAAATGTCCTTGATCAGAGTAAGCATTACTTGGCAACAGCTGAACCATTGCTGTGTTATCAGGTTGTTCTCAGACTAAAGCCAAAGCACAGCACTGCACCAGTGACTAGGAAGAAAATTAACACTATCTCAGCTGAAACCAGGACAGATTAGATTGGTGCTAAGTCACTGATACTGGGTAGCGGACAGTTATCTTTACAGGTGTATTTTTTATGGCCATTAAGGAACTTTAATGGAAAAATAATAACAAAAAAAAAAAAGTGAATGTTGTTAAAGAACAATATTAAACAGAAAAATAAGTCCTTTTTATCTCTTTTACTGATGACCCTTACATTTTATAGGAGGGCATAACACTATTAAGATTTCAGACATTAGTACAGCAGGACTTCTTAATAAGGCAGCATTTGAATAAACCCAGTTCCTCTGTTTGGAAAGAGTCTTCCTTTTTCTGCATAATAAGATTCCTAAAATCATTGCCCAAGTCCTTCCCACCCATCTTTTCACCTGAAAACCATCATTAAAATATTATTTCATAGAAGTTCTCAAAAATGTTTATTGTGGAATTTTTAGAAAGTGTAAGCAAAAATGGAGAAAAAAATGAAGGCTAGGAAGGGTAAAGATCATTACAGGTATTCCTTAATGTTTCTTTAAAGCCTCAAACTGGGCACCTTGGGAGCTAGAGTATAAGTTTCTATGTCTTAGTAAATGAGCGTAATGATTCTCTTAATGTTTTAGTTTGATTCTCATAATTTCAGAGTATTAATAGGAAATAATTCCTCTATATTCCCCTCCTACATCTGTTAAAGTAATTTTCCTACTTTTAAGGCTTCTGCATGTGCATATTTTGCTGAATTTATTTATTTATTTTTTTAAATTCTTCAGATGTTCAGAAATTTTGAAAGAATCTCTTTAGATTCATAATACTGCAAACAGTAGCAGCTGGAGGCTTCCCAGTAAAATTTCTTATTGTTGCAAATTGACCTTGAGAAAATCTCATTCCATTATTTACATGTACATGCTGGTTTATGGTGTATTTATAGTCACTGCCAAATCCGTTGTTTTTAATTTTGAGACCACTAATAAGAGGCTCCTGAAATCTTGGGAGCAGAAAGTCAGTTTAATAATGAATACGACGTCTACTATACTCGCTTTAATTCTGCTGCTTGCTATTTATTAAACATCACCATAGTGCCTAGCCTGTATGAACCACAAACAAACATTGTCCCTTTCAGCTCTTCACCACTTGTCTCAGTAACATAAGTGACCTGTTGGAAATCTTAAGGTCTCACACTAAAATACAGAGTGCCCAATACAGGAAAGTCATAACAAAACACAGCTGCCACATTGTCTGTAACCTGCAAACTCTTACCTTTTCTGATCAGGCACAACTGTTATTTTCTCTGCTCTGGATTTTAATTAGTGATGACATATTTTGAAGATGGCACATCCAGAAGTGCTGATAAAGCAGTGAGATAAGCAAATGAGTCTATACATGCTGCACAACTACATAGTGACCTCGCATTTGTTAGGTCTTGTACAGTATTTCCAGGGAGTTTGAAAACCTTTAGGCAATTCAGTGTTTTTCAGTTTCTATGTGATTTTGATTTTTTTACGGTTTTGTTCTTAGCTGATTTTTTGGCTTTTCCTGATTCATTAATGAAAATGGTATTTTTAAGTCTGAATTTTGAGATGCATATTGGCTCAGCATAATTTTCTTAATACTGTTTTTGACATGCAGAATCTGTTAAGGCTAAAAAAAAAATAATTTATAGACTCAGTAAACAGTGCTCACTCGTGACCTTTCTGCACAAAGGCTGCCTGCTGCAGAAGCCCTATTAAAGACTTCTAGATGCCTAATACAGTCCCTCTGTGTGTTGGTACTACAGTAGGTCAAGGAACTCCTTTTAGTCAGTATTGAGATTCATTTTGTAGTGGCATTTCAAAAAGGCTGGAAGAGTTGCCCTATACTACTCACACTTCATAATCGCTAATCTCAGGTCTTTTCAGGGTAACTGATTCTGCAATGTAAATAAAAAATTAAGGCTGTTTTTTTAAACCAAGGCATAATGGCAAAAGGAAAGCTTGCCTTTTACTCAGAAAAGGTACTTATGAACACTGAACAACAAAACAAAATTTCTGAAATAGTTTGCTTTTTCTTATTGAAGGAAAAATATTTTTTTAAAACTCGCGCTTAAGAGTGCAAATATCAAGGTTTTATTTTTAAACTCCTGCAACTAGTTAAACCTTTACTGTTTTTTAAAACATAACAGCAGAAAATGCATGTAATAATGAAAAATAATCCAAGTCCTTACATTCTGAAAATAATTAGATATTATCATGAAAATAACCATTTCGTGTTTGTATAAACATGTAACTACAAAGCACCAACCAACTGTAGGGAAAATTCTTCTGAAGAGACTTTGAAATGTCAAAATTGTAATTGTCAACTAGTCTTACTGAAAATTACAATAGTACCCGTAGAGTTAAAGTACTAGTTCATTGTGCAGTGTCTGCGAATCATGAAATAAATCTTACTTATAAACATATGCATACAGCACTGTGAGGCACAGAGCACTTTGTCTCTGAGACATTTAAATCCATGCTTACCTTAAAAGCAAAGCAGGTGTGTAAGTGCTTTGCTGGATCAGGGCCAGCACCTTGCAAGACTGACCTCACAGAATCGGGATCTCCCTCCCTGCCTCCTGGTGTGAAGATGACCTTGCTTACAGCACACTTGCATGGTGGTTGCATGAAGCAGTGGCTCTTCAGAAACACTCAGTGTTCAGGCACCATTTGAAGCATAGGATAATATTTTCATGTTTTTTCAGTTTTTTCTCCTCTCATGGAGGAGAAGGTGGAGTATTTGAGTTTTGAGAAAAAGTGTGATGTATACAAAGTATTATGCAGCATTTTACTTCAGAGTATAGGCTTCTTCACTTTCCATTGTTCTTGCTTTTAAGTAGTTTATTCAGGTTAGATAAAAGGAAATAAACTATTTTATGAACATGAAAAATTACAGGAACTTGCACTTTAAACATGTTTCAACATTTCAAAATTAGGAAACATGGAGTCCATACTAGGCCATTTTGTCAAAGAAATACATCGTACTCCTGGTTTTCCTCCAATTTGTTTGAGACACAAGATACTGAACACATAATGAGTCCACACAGTTTAGTTACATACAAAGGGTAATTTAGGGTTCAGTTTTTCTGGTTAGTGTTTCCAAAGCATTCCCAATTTTATGAGAACACCAGACAGCAGGCCAATAGTAGAGCTCTTAAACTGTCATTTCAACAAAAGTTCTCAGCACAGCTCAGAGGTATAGGAAGAAGTGTTCCAGCTTTTGCATACTATTCCATATTGTTTTCATGGCCTTATTATATACTCCACCAATTATAAAATATACAAAGTAGAAAAGAGTTGGCCAGAAACGTTCAGACTGTATTGCATCACTGTCTAGAGGGAGAGAATTTAACTTACTTTTTCAAACTTTTGTGTTTTTTTATTTGCATCAAGGACTTTTCTATACATATAGTTCTACTGGTGCGTAAAGCACACTGACTTGTATTAAATAGTTTATTATACAGAAATACAGCAAATATAACTCAAGGCAACAGGAAAATTTCACTGTGCTTTGTGTCTAATTGTTATCTATTGACATGAGGTCCACAGCAGGTCTTACAGTTTCAAGAATTATTTTCACAAAAATATCTTCTTTTAATTTTTGCAAATGACATTTTCAACTCTACATTGTGAAGAATACAGAGCTTAAGATGATACCGGAAAACTTGACAGTATATTATGCCAGGGAGTGACAATTTTTAAGAAAAAAAAATCCAGTTCCAAGTGTAAGTTTAAAAATGTAACTAAAAGCCTTCATCAAAGTTTAAAGAGCTTCTTGCGCTTTTAGCATTTGCTTATTCTGATTTATTGACAATGACACACCTAGCAACAGTCATTCCTGCTAAAGCAGTGAAGTAATGGACTTCAGGAGAAAAGGGGAAAAACAAGTAGGTGCTGCACACAGGAGAGAGGCCTCTGATTACAGACCACTAATTTGTTATGCACTCTGGCAAATCAGCAGTGATTCATATGACAAATAAGGAGAAAAAATTAACAGCTGTCATGTTGTGATGTGTTAATTTCCTGACAGTCTCTGCACTGAAGCCAATTACTGATTTAAGGGCAGGGAGAGAGAGCCCTGTTCAAGCTTCTAATTAGGCTTCTTCGAGACTAAAAGGATAAAAGCAAAAATAAGAGCAAGAGAATGAAGCAGGTAGCCACAGCTTCATAAAGCATACATGCTTTAAAATCCTCAATTAAATAGCTTTAAGCTTAAGTGTGTTTAAGATAAGAATTTAGGAACATTTATTCACTTTTATGCATGACCCTGTGTTTTAGTCTTTTGTGTAGTAATTGGGAGATACAGCAAGCCCAAGGGTCTGCATTACCCTCCTTCTGCAGTCGTCCAGGTTCCTGGATATAATCTGCTTGTAATACCTTTGTTTAGCAACGTCAACACCTATTCATCAACATGCTTTATACACAACCAGTAAAGGGACATCAACAAGTTTGCTAGGCTTTTTGCCCCTAAGACAGGTCTTTGTAACTTCAAGGAGACGTAATTGCTGTTTAAGGGTTTGGCTCTGACTCCTACCTTATATGAGCAGTCCTTACTCTCATGAGAGGACCAAGCAGGGTCATATGAATAAGAAACCCTTGACATTTGTGGGGAGCTGAGCTAATTCTATAAGCTACTGAGTGCCTTCACTTTGAAGCTAATTGGAAATGAGGGCAATCAGTATCTAGCATGATGGAGTCCAGTGTGAGGCAGGACCTGGAAAGAAATAGCTGTGTTGAGGAAATACTAAGGTAGCAGGTGATTCATGCTATGTCCACCATATGGTTTCCGAATGAACCTTATACAGCTCACTTAGCCTTATGTGAAGTGCATTGTCCAACAAATAAACTGGGTGTGGGATCAAGCATTTGAGTGAAGTAGCCGATTTTTTAAGAAATATTTCCTTAATGTAATGCTTAAAAATTAAACTTGAGTTTCCTGTTGACCCACAATTTAAACCTACAATTGACTGTAAATAGTTTTTATCTTTTTTTTTTTTGGCATTTACTCAGTGATGTGTGATATGAAAATCAGGAGTTAGTCACCAGTAAGGAAGGATTTTTTTTTTCCAAAAGGAAGGAAAAATTTCATCCACAGAATACTTTTCTTTTTTTTATTTCATATTAAGATGGTCCATGGACTTTTACAGGTTGCTACCAAGGTTTTTCAGAATTCTTGTTTGCTTCCTTAAAAAGCAATTGTAGCAAAAATTTTGAAAAATTAACTTGAATTTTAAAATGGACAGCCATCTCTTATTTTTGCATTATAGCTCCTTTCATCTGGGTTTAAAATACAGCTCGCTCTTGCTCCATGAATGGGTAGAAAATAAACAGGAAGCTGGAGAAATGGCTGAAACACCGCTTCCTAGGAAATTAAGACGCAAATCCGATGTGACTTCCTAAAATCACAGAATTTACATTGGGAAAGAAAGAAATGTGTCTGATTAAGTACTGATAGAGTACCAACACCACGTTACAGCAAACCGATTCTGTACCTGGACCCTGGACTATTCTACCTCAATGTTTCTGACATCACTGTTTCCTTTTTCTCCTTCCTCCATTACCCAAGCAGGGTCTGATTTTGGAGCAATGTGGATAAATTTTAAGCAAGGTCTAGGATAATTTGACTATTCTAAACTCTGTATTGTTCCAGCTCAGCTTCTACCAGCATCCCTAAAATCTATGTGTGGTGTTTGCACTACACTTCAATCACTGTTGTAAAGTAACAAAGTCCTAATCACTAGATGGGATTAACTGGAGAACAAAGTGATAGTGGGGAAAATGAACTTAAAATCTGTGTGTGACGTTTGCCCTAAAATTAATACCATCAAATATAAATAAATACATGCAAAGTCAATGTGGTAATTAAGTGACAGTGGAACAATGCACAAGAGACTGTCTCTACTGAGAGAATCAGCTCACAGCAATTTTAAATCTACTGACTGCAACTCTTCCTCACCTTTATTAGGCAAGTGTAGTTCATAATAATTTTTGTGGTCTCTGAGCAATTATATGAAGCAGATTTTGTGCTTTCTTTTTTAGTTTTGAGGAATTTAGAAATCTAAATTCATGTCATTAGTCCTTATCCTGGTAAATGTTTGCACTGTAACAGGACAAATGTTTTATTTTTAATACTTATTACCAATTTTTTCCCTATAAGTAATAGTAGTTATGTTATTGTAAGAGACAGTAAGACCTTTCTGACATTGATTTTGTTTGCAACTTCATCCTTAAGCTTGATGGGATGGATAAAAGTAATTCAGTCTCTAGGCTCGCTCAGTCCTGATCTACTATCAATTCAATTGAAATATGTCTACATTGAGTGTATTATCTTTTTCGGAAGGATATCTAAGTGAATTAAGCACATGCAATACTTATCACTGTCCAAGCTAACTTATACTTTATTGATTTATAGTGCCCTTCATAAGCGTAAAGGTGTTCTGCACTATTTTATGCACATGGACTTCAAGCACCTTTGAAATGCAGCCACTTCTGTCATTAATTTGCTTTTATACTTGATTGTGCCCATAGTCAACTGCTAGCTCAAAGCAGAGTCTTTAAAACAGGTTTCAACATTCCTTCTTACAGTCTGTACTAGTTATAAGAGGCCAAATCCTGAGTCCTCACCAGTATATCACTTGACTTTGGGAGCACTCCAGACCTATGCATAAGCATGTGGAGTGTTGCTATTTCTGGGCGTAACTCCATCCCTGTGCCTCCTGCTCTGTAACATAGAATCATAGAACAGAATCATAGAATAGTTAGGGTTGGAAAGGACCTTAAGATCATCGAGTTCTAACCCCTTGCCATGGGCAGGGGCATCTCGCACTAAACCATGACACCCATGCAACACAGGAGCTAGTTCTTGCTAAGTAATGTTGAACTGCAAAGGGAAAGCAGTGCAGCCAGGGAAAGCAAACATGTATGATCTCCTGCAGGATCTATAGGGATGCAATAGGGGGTAGGATTCTTGCATGATCTTCCAATTTTTTCTTCTGTAAAAGAAAGGGACAATCTGACTCTAGGGACATATTTAGTCCTCATCCCAGGAAATCTGTCACTGAAGTCAGTAAGCGTTTTGCCTGAGTAAGTATTGAGTAAAGACTGAAGGCTTTGGCCTAACATTTACATCAAATATGGCCTTCCCAAATTCATTAATTCCTGTTTTAAAATTATATTGTCCATATCTCTTTTTACTGTCCCTGACCCCTTTTGCACATTCTCACCATTAACAGTCCCAGTCACAGATATCTGGAAATGTATTCTGTCATCAGTAATACATTCAACCTGACTCATATTCATAACCCACTCCAAGGTACCGGGATGAAGAGCATGGCCATGGGTTACTAAACACTGGATTTATAAAATGCAAAGAAAGAAATATGCTGTACTTAAAAGTATCAGAGCACATTTTGCGGTGTGCTTGATCTCTTACACATGGTCTTGTGCCACAGTCTGCATTAAAAGCAATTAATAATATCAACTACTGTGTGAGGAGCACTGGTGGATTTTACCTATTCTATATATTTTACTTTCCCTGGGATAATGAATAAATTAATCCCATTATTGTTTAATTAACTTCAAGTTGAAAGGTGATACCTAACTTAGCCAATTTACTGTTCTGTAGCTGTTTTAACTTTGGATCATGTGATTTTAATTCTTTCCGTATGACCAGGTGACTAAAGGGAAAAAAAAAAAAAAAAAAAGGGAAATGCACAGATTAATTTCATTCTTTAACCTTCCTAATGCATCTGCTTGCTTGCATCGAGTCGCAGACAGCAGATCATCACATGATTTATAGTAGTGACCGCTGCCTGCATCTCTCAGGCTAATGACACATACACTAAAGTCATTGATTTGTATGAATAGCCTCCGCTCTTCATTTATCACAATTTAATGTAAGAGTTTGCAATGCAGAAAAAAATTTCACATGGGAAGCATGGCCCCACAGGCCTGACCGCTAAGCAGTTATGAATCATTTGCTGCCTTTTAATATATAGACTGTTCTATCCCTGAAAATGCCCTATAAGGTCGTATTTCTTTACAGAACATCACTACAATTAAAAACCAAAAGTAGATGTTTTAAGATAACGTATATATGAAGCATGACCAAGTTAAGCCTTTGTTAGCATTTTATCTTTCTTGGTTTTAATACTTCATTAAAAGCCAAGTTTATCATTGATGCAAGAGGGACAATTCATTTAACTTTAGTAAAGTTGTGGCTGATTTTGTTACTTCAAATTTGGCACATAAAATTCATTATCTGCCTTTGTAGTAGACAGAACTCCAGTAAGAATACTGACCTAAAATCAGAGAAATACTCTGAGCAAGTAGGATCTGACAAATTGTTTTTTTCATCAAGATATAAATATATCAGTTCAGGTGCAACTTAGAAGAGAATTGATGCTTTTGCAAATATGTTGCTTAGAATGGCTATATTTTAATTAATATTTATTTTATATAAGCCTGCACATTGGGGATAACAGCTATTTTTTCAGGAATTAAAAGTTTAGGGTTTTTTTGTTCGGTTTTGTGTTTGTTTTTTTTTTAAATATGAAATAAAAAGCCTCATATCAGTGTTTTAAGTTCTCAGTAGTCTTGCTGGTCACGAAATCATAGTTTTCATGACAGAAGAAAAACTGAAGTAGTGTTTGTGGTTCCAAAAATAGATAATTAACAAACAATGAACCTATGTTCTTCTGAGAAATATATACCTTATTTTTCATTACTTGCAGCATGAAGTAAGGACACAATATAAAACAGGAGTCAGAGTTCAGATGATATATTTTCTCTTTTCTTTTAATTTCCCTTCCTAAATGAAGGGAAAATATATACAATATCATAATCTATCCCAGGCATTTAAAACTTTCGCCTTTATTTCATAAGCATTAATTACTATTAAATTCTAAGGCTTTTTGGCAATATTTGTACATGTGCAGAAAAAGTTTCTGCTTATCAACCACTGCAACTATCATTTCACTGTAAATATACACTTTGTATGAAAATGTCTTTCAAAGATTGAAAATGACATCATTTCTGAACTTTCTTTCTCTTGCATTGCTTGGCAGGGACCATGAGTTAGGTTAGCAATATTCAACGGCTTCCATATAGCTTCCATGAAATAAGATATGCTTCAGTTTCTAGTCTGAACTGTAGTCCAGTCTTGTCACCCTTCAGTTTGGAGATCATGCATAAATGTTGTAATGCTATGAAAGATGAGCTCAATTCTTGTTAGAAAATGCTAGAACAGGAAGGATGTACAAGAGGTTTAAAAAAAAAAATAAATCAGAAAGTCTTCTTTGATTTGAAATCATTCAGATCTTTAGAAAAAAAAAGCACAGCAGTATACAGCCCTTCATCTTTAAACTCGTAAAACACATGAACATTCCCTTTGAGTTCAGGTTTATAATGCTACTTCTGAAAAGATTTCCAGAACTGCAGTTTAGGTGTTAGACATTGCTATTAGTAATAACGAGGATAATAGGCATATTAATGTGGACTATCAACATTAACTTTGAACTTTCTGGGGTTTGATATGATGTTTAAAATATTTTTACCCCCTTGATATCTGAACATTGTACAACAATTATCGAATTATTTTAATTTCCTCTGTAACATATTTAATAAAAATCTGCACAAAGCACAGTGTTTAGCCAGGAGATTGGAATATTTTCCTTTTCATCAGTTGCATTCTCTTGAGTGTATCTGTCTCAAATGTCTCTCCTGAGAATGAATACCAGAGGGTTTAGATTTGTGCTAAGCTTTTAAGACTTTCAAAACCCCCTATTATTTACTTGGTAAATGTGTATTTCCCTAAGATTATAATAATTTTGGCTTCTTTAAATTTTTTTCACATTCTTTCTGGGGTTTTCATAACATTTTAATTGCTCCTTTCATAGGAATATTATGTCCGGGTGCCACTGGTTCCCAACAGCAAATGTTCTAAAAAAGGGATTTTTTTAAAACGAGGACCCCAAATTTTCGCCCTGATTCAATGAGACACTTGGCCATTTGGTTGTTTTCAAGCCGATGAGCATATTCAGCCAGCTGGATTAGCCACATGCCCATGGGCAGGTCTGCCATGCTCATACCATCTCCACTTCAGTCTTATGCTAGTGTGGTTATGCATCTTCCAAGCTGCTGTTGGCTTGTTTCCAGCTGTGTGGCTCCACACGCAAGCACAGCTGGGATGCAGCTGTCTGCACCTGACTACCTAGGCATGCCCTAAGGCACATCTGCACTTGTGCAGCCTCCACTGCTGCTTCGGCTCCTAAGACATTTCTGAGATTTAGCAGAATGTTGATCTTGGCCCATCTAAATGGCAATTAAACAGCATATCAAAACTAGGCTGTGCCATGCCTTGACTGCCCTCCATGGTTGCCTGAGTGACAGTTATGGCAGGATATTTAACAGAAAGAGGGAAGACTGCTAAAGTATCCCTCTCAGATGCTAGAAATGGACTCTGTCCTCATTTCATATTGGGTTTTGCAGAGCACCTTGGGGCTATGTTGCACAGTCTATACAGTAAATAGAAGTGCTCCTTACTAGAGTCCAGAGCAAAGACAGAGATGTGGTTTGCAATGACAACAATTGTTCATTGTATTTCTTTCCTAATCTCCGCTGCTACAGTTCACAGGATTCCCTCTTGCTATATGGCTAGGGATATACTGAAACTGGTATTTTTCCTTTTTTCAGGGCCCTCCTTTATTTTGATTTTTGAGGTCTGCTACACTGTAACTGAGACTTATTTTAGCAGTGTTCAAGAAAAATCTATTAGTTGTACAAACCTTGCTGCATATTCTGGAATATCCTCTTGTGTTGTATAATCTAGGTACTTATTTTGGTTTACTTCTTTTATAGAACATGCGTAACAGCTTTGGGTGGCCTTGAGTATTTTCCATCTTCCTAGCAAACAGGAGCTTGTGAATTTTTGAAATGTATTTTAAGAATTTCTAAACAAAAATAGCATTAAACAGAAATTGATTCTCTAAACATATGCACCATGCAAATAATAGAAAATTAACTGTAGCTGTGCAACTTCTCCTTAACAAAATTCTTTGAGAATACCTCGGTTTAGGAGCTCCCAGCTGGCAAAAGCATGTCTGTTTTAGCCTTTCTTCCTGCTCTTTTGTAAGCCCTAAGTTGTAGTTCTTACAGTGAAAAGACAACACAGAAATACTCATGGTACCTCTCTAAACAATTTGGGTCAGTGCGTTGAACATTTAGGATGCAGCTTACACCAAGATAACTAGTATCCCTGCACTGAGTGAGGAAGTGTGGCTGTGCCAAAGGAAAAAGATTATCTCCATTCCATTATATTTATGCAAATCCTCCAGCTGGTGGCACAGAGCATGTGAAGAATCACTAGAATGACCTGGGGCACCTAAAGAACAGACCTAAGTCATTCAGGAGTAGTTCAGAGGACTGGAAAGCAATCCTCATAACCCTTACTCATCAAGCAACTTAGGTTGTAAAGGAAAAGTTGCTAAATGAAACATTCAGCAATTAAAAGACAAAAAGCAATGTCAATTTGGATATTGTAAACAGTGTCAGGTCTTAAAAAATTACTTCCCGTTATGAACCTGATTGAGAAATGAAAAAATTTTTAGAATAGGCTGCTTGCTAAAAAGTAAAGCTAAAAACCCCAGTCTGTTACAGTATTAAAAGTATTTACTGGGTTAGTAGCTGAACAAGTGCTACAGGAAAGATGAGCTTTGTGCAACACCATGAGTCATTTTTATAGGTGCTGGTCAAGATATTGCCTAAAGGTTTGGAGTTCCAGTCAGTCTGGAAATACTTAATGGGAAGTAAGGAGATATAGCAAATAAAAAACAAACCAAAACAGGAAGAAACAAGAAACAAAATATGTTCCTGTATCTAGTGCATAGTGCCAGAAGATCTTATTGACAACTGCTCTGTTGATTTCTTAGAAAAATCAGTGAAGACAGATGTAGCAAAAATGTATAAAGGTAGAAATGTAGATGTAGAAATGTAGAAAGGGCAATGTTATTCTTTCATAAAATATGAACACTGTGACAAAATCAAAATCTGTCAAACACAGGCAGTCTCCCTAGGCAGTTGGGAGTGCCACCTGAGATACAGCTTGTTTTGCTTTAGAAGATTCTACAACTTAGCAAGATACAGTTTTAGAAATATAATGATGTATTTTTCTTACTTCAGGTTTATATAATTTTACCAGTTTCTCCTCTGTAGTCTGATACCTGACTGTAGTATGTGTCTCTACTCCCTATCAATAATACCTTCACTACTTTCTCCCTGCTACAATTTTTGTCTATGCTACTCATAAATCCCCATAATTCCCAGTCTTCTCTTTTACACTTGGCTGTCTTTTCAGTTATTCTTAAACAGTCCTTACTTAGACCATGCTCATTGTGACTAACCTGGCCTCATCTAGTCTAAAAGCTGTAATGGGACAGGACAGCTTCGTTTACATTTCTCAGGAGCATTAGTAAGTGTTGGTCATCCCAGATGAGAATAACATGTAATGAGATTTTGAATATATTAAAAGACTGTGGCCACTGTCTCAGAGGAGAAAGGAATCTCATCTTTCACTTGCCATCAAGTATATTATGGGGGAAAAGTGGCTTAATCCCTGATATACTTCTGCTAATTTTATGAGGATGCACATAAATCCATCATGTTTTACTTCGCTAGTCATTGAACCTTCCCTAAGAACTGTATAGACAACTTATATGTAGCAAAATTAAACACTTTGAAGATTTTTTTTTAATTAACTTCTCCTCACCCTCATCTAAGAGACTCATCCTTCCTCACCCTCAGTAAATAGAATAAAAAATTAGAGATTTATTTCTGGCCTCTAACCCTTTCTCTTACCAACCTGGGCACAAGCTCAGATGCCAGTTTGCTGTCCAATATTAACTGGCAGAAAAGTGCTAAGAAAGTGAATTAGTTGAGTGAGGACTTCAGCTCAGTTAAATTAACATCTGTTAAATTAACACTGACTTGTATTGTTCATTAGACTTGATGCAAAGGTGGTTTCTGCCATAAAGGTACTATGTTTTAACAGTATCTCACAGAAAACTGGGGAAGGAAGATAAAGCACTCTGCTGTGTAACAACTGCTTCATAGGTGCTAGAGGCATGAGGAATGGTATTAATACCATCTCCAAAGGCTCTAGCACATCTTAAATTGTGTTACAAGAAATTCAGCTTCAATTTCATCACTCCCAAGGCATCTGGTCATTTGAAAGACCAGGTTGGTGTATATCTATTATATAGATTAAAAACAAAACAAAAAAAAAAAAACAAACAAACAAAAACCTGACTAAGTTATGAGTGCATATAATTAGCTACAAGCATATTGATCATTTTCATGTCCCATATAAACACTTTCCATTTTTTCCTTGTTTTAAATGTAGAAGCCCTTAAAGGAGTAGGGAAAAAAAAAAAAAAAATTGTTTCTTGCCCACTGTTCTGAAAATGGGATCCTATTCTCATCCTGTATCACTGGCTAATGCTTGCCTCAGCCGATCAGTATGATGCTGTAATGGCAGAACTGCTTAGATTGGAAGACTCATCTGCTCTCAGGAAGAGACTGCAAGCCTGGTGCCACACTTCCCTGCATCTATTGGTGTGGAGAGGAAAAGACTCCACATTGGTCAGTAGGAGGAGGAAGAGTTATACTAATGACAGTAACACTGACTGAAGAAACTAAAGCACGGTGTGGCCATCTCAGGATTTTATTCTGGTTGTATTTTATTCTGGTTGTCAGACTAGAATAACAGCCCCTCTAAGTATAGTAGCAGAGGCTACTTCTCACTATTGTGAGGAGGAATAGGATAAAGTAGGTCTGAAGGTATGATAAGAAGGAGAGAGGGATCTTGAGAGAAGATCTAGTTCTATTTGGGCAGATACAGAGTGAGAGTTTGCTAATATACGTGTATATATATGGGACAGGAACAATGCAGGTCTATGACTTTATAGAAATTTGAGTAAAGCAGTTTAGTTTGATGCAACCATGTTACTGCAAAATTATTAGTGAGGGTTTCCTGCACAAATTACTGCCCTATTCGTCCTTGTTTCACAGTAGTACTTTTGGTAACAATAGGAAAACTCACACAGACTTCCTACTCCTCATCTGGTCTTCACCAATCTTGTGGCATTACCATAGATGCTACTATCTTGTTGTGTCACTCCACCTCATTCAGTGTTTTCCCACTCTGCAGCTAGCAACTGATCTCCACTGTGCTTGATTTACACATTAAACTTTTACTCTCATGATTTTCCTGTCCTTAGCTATGTAACAGCACCGTGCCCAGCCAACTGCAAGATGTGGTGAAAACTTCAGTGCCTAGGCCTTGTGGATTACTAGTTCTTGTGTCAGCCAGGGAGTAGCAGGAAACAGTATCTCCCAGACCTGTCAAATATATCACTCTTCTATTTCAAATGCTGACAGGTCTTGGTAAAGCACACTTTAAATAGATTTGTTCTCTGTCACTGCCATGACAATAATACATGAATCTACAATCACAATGATTTTAGAAACAGACAGACAACATGAACTGGAAAAGCCTGATCCTGTTAAAGCTTACTTGGATGGGTATTTTAAAGGGAATATTTTTGCACTAACATTTTTAAAAGTATTATGTGTCTCTAATCCTGAATCTCTGTTTTGTTTTGGATGTCTTGATTCCTTATCTTGACTCTTAAAATATTCCTCATTTTTCTTGTGGCTACTTCAGACTGTTCCCTTGGTTTTCAAGGCCTTCTGCTAAAAATGCTTCCACACTGTGTCTAGATTTCCAATAATGTGATCAATTGTGACTCCCCTCCCACTGAGCTTAATTCCGGAGTCATAACAGATGTTGTCTGAAAGAAAGCAATGCCATTTGTTTTCTCACTGGACATTAAAGACAGAACTATATTTATCGTAAGAAAATCTGATGACAAAGGAATGTCTTCAATACTAATACCATTCCATAAGAAAACTTGGCTAAAGATTAGTGACAACACCAGTATCAGAGAGCATGGATGACCAGTTATGTGTGTAATTACTGATTTGACTGTGTAGTAATACACTTGAAGCACAAACTATGTTGAAAAAATGTTGGTTTCTGCACTCTTCTGGTCCATGGTACTCTGTTGCTAATAGGTTTGGTCTAAACTCACCAGTCACCCTAGTGACCTGCCATGGTAGGTTAACAAATACTGATATTTAACAGAGGTGATTATTACTAAAATTTAATGAGTAGGAATAATATCTCTTTATGACTAAGCACCATGTTTTGAGTTTTCATAGTTCTGTGTGAATTGTTTCTGATGTTGCTGAGGTCTTGTTGCCTGCAATTGGATGTGTTCAATATGAACATGCTGGCAGATTTAATTTTCTCACTTTTCTGAAAGAGTTGCTTTAAATTTGAACAATGGTTCAGATACAGGGATCTCTTTGCTCTCTGGATAATATATTCATAGGACTATTGTCTGAAAGAAAGTTGTGGATTTGCCTAAAAGTTCAAAGGATCCGTTAAATTGCTGTCCATTTCATTCTGAAGCTTTTTGAGGTTTTTTCATGTGGCTGTCTGTCTAGGCTCGGAGTTTGAAATTCACCCTGGCCATAGCAAGAAGCAATCTAATGTCCATATTGAATCGTTTAACATTATAGAGTTATTGGTGATAACATTACCGTTGTTACTAAAATGTTACTGTTGATTCCATATATCTATTGCATTGCAGGCTCTGAGCAGAGGTACACATGCTTCTCTCTTCATGTGCAACTAATTTTTCAAAAACAGTAAAAGTAATATAGCGGCATTTCTTTGCCATTTTCTCCAAATTACCTTAAAATTCAAAAGTATGTGGAATAGAAGTACCAAAAAGCATATCAGTAACATTTAAGCTTCTGGTGGGTAAGCAGTTCTGGGTCTTTGGTTATGTTCAGGTGCATAGCTCTTACACAATGAAGGCAAAAGTCAATTTTCAGGTCCTTTGATATGGTAATGTCTCACTAATAGGACTATGGAATAACATTAGACAGGATCCTCAACGCCCTCCACAATACTGTGTAAAATACAGTTTCTCACAACAGTCTCCTACAGTTTTTAATATTATCTCTTTTCCTGTAGTAATAGTAGTATAGATGCAGTGTTTTCACCCCTTTACAGACTGATAATGAGCGAATGTTCATGTGGTCTGTTACACAACACTAAGCTCTTATTTCATTGTCTGCAGTTATGTTCAGTAAGTACAATATGAACATCATCTCAATTAACAGAGTACCTTTAGGGCTTTTCTTAGCCAACTATTCTAGCACCCTTGTCCATACTGTCATCAGCACCTAATCAACTAATGATGGCTGAAAATGAGGAAGGCCAATCCCAATAAATCCGAAGGATAGTAATTTTTCTCTTTTAATGCCCTTCTCCCTCCTTCTTCCTTCTTCCTACGGCACATTGCAGTAAATTAATGTCATAGTGGTTATTACAGTAGCGCTGCTATGGCAAGTATTCAAGCAACGATCCTCGGATATTTTACCTCAGCATTTATTTGTCCATAAAATAAAATAGGATTTATTACAGTACTCTATTTTGAGGACTGCCTGGACAGCAGCTGTGACAACTCCTTATCTCCACTACAGGTAAAGATATAGGGGTTGTTTCCCTGAAGCTAAAGAGAAACAAGGAACATACAAGTCAGGCAACTATGCGACCACAGTGTTACACAAATTGTAAAATAAATAAATATAAGCACAAAAACCTCCCCTTCTACCTAATAAGAACCCTAAGAAAAATCATTCAGTAATTCTGTCCTTAAAAGGACTCAGTAAATTAAAAGGGTATTCATTGCTTTGGAGATTACTGTGTCCAAATCAGATATAGGATTTTGAGATCGAAAGATGGAAAGATAAATGTGAGGAACTATTTTTGTAAGTCCTATTCAGAGAGGGCATAACAGGAGGAATTAAAAATAGAAAAAAAAATTTGGTCAATAAAATTTTACAGAGGTTTATGGTGAGTGTTTTTCACTTAAAGAGGAAACGGTTTGACTATATGAAAGGCTCCACCTTACAGAAAAAGATCCCAGATTATAAAGCATTGGTACTGAAGGCAGCCCTGTGGAGATACAACTACTGGCTTAGAGATATTCATATTTTCAGCTGCATGTAAATTTCTCGGTGTCATTAACATCTCTGAGCTCTGTAATTAGGTCTCTCCTGATCCGGTTATAGTTTCTGTACATTATGAGTATGCAAGCCTCTCTAGGGAAACACAGGGCCATCCTTACAGGGTTTCCCCTTTCTATTCCACAGGTTTGCTCTAATCTTGAGCAAGTACATCCTAGCAGCTGCTTGCTTTGAGGTTACAGTGAGATCCCAGTGGCAAGTGTAAAGCGCTATAAAGCATTATCTGTCTTTGCCAGCACAAGTCTCCACCAGTACACTGAAACTAGAACAGCTCCATCCTTCATAGATACCATACTTTTGCCTAAGTGGCACTTCTCGTTTTAAATCCATTCTCTTAGTGTTTGTATTCCCTAAATTACTGTCCAATTTCCAATTATAATCATGACTTTGTTTTTGCATCTGTTTTTTGGTAAAGGAAACATATATTTTTGCAATATGACATGTGTATTTTAAAACTTAGCAGTGTTTGAAAAAATGTTCCTTTTTGAATAAATATTATTTAATTAAATGAAATGTAACATATAAATCAAAATGTTTGTCTTTCTGTTCTGCTTCAATCTGATAAGCATGGGAGAATCCAAGTACAAAGACAAAAGTAGTTTATTAAAGGATGCTTGCATTTGGATTAGTTTGTTCAGAAGGCCTTGTCCAGGGCATTATATCCAATAAATGCTGTCCTCATTATAAGGAAGTGCCCGTTCCGTGGCCTGGCTATATCTTGATTTTTCTTGAATACGGTCTCTGCTTAGGTATGACAGAATAATGGATAATAAAGATAGAAAACCAATAAAGAAGGAAAAAAAATCATATATAGGATCACTTAGAATGAATTCTGTGTGTAATTACTTGCATTTTTGCTAACTACTGTATAAACAACACTTTCAACAAGGCAAATTGGAAACTTGAAGACAAATCTGCTTAGGGATATAGCTTCAATTTATTTCACAATGATAACTGAAAACTTTGTTTCTGCTGTGTTGCAGTCAATTTCCACTGAGCTCACACTCTGAATGTGTGATTAATCATATGAGCACTGGGGTTGCCAATAAATACCAAAACCTTAAAACTATAACAACTTGCTCATTTTGTGTGGTCATTCCAAATAGCTAAACAACCAGAAATTGTCAATGTACGCCAAGATCAATGCTCCAGGGTCTCTATATAAGATTGATTTCCCTCTCTGAGGATTTCATCTCTCTCATCAACAAAAACATTTTGTCCTCCCTAAATAATCTAATCAAATGCCATCCTCCTGTGGAACAGTGAGAGGTTTGAATTGTTTGGATTAATCTCTGCTTTGAGGTGGTCTGGAAAGTCTCTGTAACTTTGTCAAATATAGCCTTGGAAGGAGAATTGTGGTTTTGTGGTTTGATATGTGCTAGAGATAAATAATGAAGGTGTCTAAAAATGATGTTGTGCTTGAAAAATAATATATGTGGGAGAAAATACATTTTAAATATCTTGCTTCTAATACAGAACATGATAATTGTCAGTGTATTCCTTCTTTTTAAGGCCTACAGGCTCCCCTGTATTGAAGATAGGGAAGGAGAATAAAAGGCATGGGAACAGATTCAGGGGAAATGACAGAAAAAGGGGATCGCAGAAGTGCCACAGAGGTCTTCCCCAGAAGATACGTGGATCAAATCAGAGAGGAGACTAAAGGAATTGTTACCTCTTACAGCCTTCTGCCTTCTATGGACAGCAAACACACAGATAAAGTTTAATAGAAATATGCTGAGTAGTTCAGATTCCAATTCTCTGTCTGCATCTCCTTCAGAAAATCATTTTGCACATTTTCAGTTGGGAAAGAGCAAGCAGAAATAATGTTTCAAAGAAAGCTTTGCAACCGATAGGACAGGTTGCAGGCAAGCAGTATGGCAAAGACTGCTATAGCAGGGATAACTGCTTTGCATAATTTTCTTGTCCATTATGTAAAACAGCCTTTCCACAAACACTGTAAATTGGATCAATGGAGATTTTGTGATCTTTATCCAACATGTTCTGAAAGGAAGACAGAACACAGACCCAGGTTCTTCATTAATTCTGTTTGCTCTAAGTAGGATGCAGTAAGATCAAGTTCTATCCCAAGTATATTTGAAATTACATATTTTGTTTTTTAAACTTTTTGGTGTTTTGGAAGTTGACCAACGGCTCTTATGACTGGCATCCCTGTCCCAACAGCAGAGCATGATAGTCAGACTTTGCATTAGCAGGCAACTGCGTGTATTGACTGTATTTAGAGGCAGCTAACTCTATGCACAGGAGCAGGGAAACAGACACTCTTGGAATTTTGTGCTGCAATTTCTGGTACAGTGGGGTGTTTGTGTCATCCCTATTAGACTTTCCAGGCTGAGGCAAGCAATTGGTGTTTAAATGTTGGATTGAAGTTACCAAAATGATGGCCACACAGGCCAAGTATGATTTGCTTTCATCTTGGACTGGTACTAGCTCAGAAATGTTAAAAGCGCTGTGCTGGAACCTTGTATAACATAGCCTTTCTAAGTGGAATAATTTTTAATTAGGTTTTAGGTTAGGTTATCTTAGTTTCAAAGATCAGCAAACTGGCTTTGAAGGAACTCAATAACTATTTATAAACAGGCAAAGAACAGATTGCTGTGTAAAATATAGATATCCTCCCAGTATCTGTGGCCTTAGCTTTGCCTTGATCAACATATGAACTTGTTTTTGACTCTTCTGTTGCAAAAAAATCTCCTTTTTGTAGAGCTGAACAACAAATCTTTTCAATGTCATTGTGCAAACCAGTATACATTCAATTTGAACAGAAAATTACTTTCAGTAAGATGCAGCATAAATTTCTTCTTTATAAACATTGCAAATATGGGAAATGCATTTGAAAGACATAGCTGAAAAAAGAAAATATCACTTTATTCTACTGAAACCTGAAAATAAATTCCAAGGGGCATGCCTGCTACTATCAGGAGTACATATGGATTTCTTACTGACATTAGATTCTCCAAACTAAATGTCAGGCTCACCAAGAACAGGGTGGTAGTGGTGGTGAGAGGTGGAGCTCAGATTTTAGGCTAGAAAGCTAAAATTATTATTCGAAAGGCAAGATGAAACATCATGGTTATCATTAAGAAAACCTGTAAAACGTATTCAAAATTTACCTTGGGACAAATACAAGTCTCACATGTTAACAATAGTTAGGCAAAAATATCATGCTATAGTATTATGACCCTGGGGCCCTATATTTAACGGTAAGACACTATAGAGTACACACACACACCAGAAATTTGAAAGGCAGAGATAAGTATTTTTGAGGCTCTCATACACAAAAGAATAAAATGAAGCCTTAGTTATGTATGTTGCTAGATGACAGTGTCTGTAAATCCACTTGTAGATTTTTTAGATTAGATATATAATAACTTAAGAGGTAAATATGTGGCACACAAAGATTCTATTCTTTTTTAAACAAAAGAATATTATCCTATATCTATATACATATTGTTTGGTGGGGACTTTTTTTTTTAAAAATGAAGTTAAAACAAAAGGAAGAAATTAAATAGCCAGCCAGTTAAATTTATTCATATGCAGTCCACCAGGCAGATTAAAAAGCCCTCTAAGTTTGCATCAGAATGGTTAGAAACATCTGCCAAATGGCCAGAGGGTAAGATCTCAGTCTAGAGTTTTCAGGAGAAGAACAGTACAAACTAATAAATGAAGGGGTGTACATATCATCCCCCTCAATTCTTTTTACTTTGGAGAAAGTAAGCCTCTGATAACACAGTGGCATAAACATGAGCTTAATGGCAATGGTCGGTTTTCTTATTTTAAGGAAGACATACCAGAAGGTGTTACTCTACAGCTGGCTGCTAGGTGACAGTGAACAACTTAAAACTCCTCTAAATTTGAATTTCTACTAAGCTTTCTTTCACAACATCCTAACTAGTTGTATCCACCCTTGGATCCTTTGAACTGCTCTGTGATCCTACCAACCAGGCTAACCTTCCTACTAGATATGTCCAGCTACAGGCTAATAGAGGAGGCCACACAGCCATACTGCAGAAATGTGTGAAGGTCATACCTATGTGAGGCAGAAATAGTCTGTTAGAGAAACTTTAACAAGACTTGATAGGGCACTTAATTTTAAAGCAGTCATTCAATAAACTTGATAAAGTAACAAAGCTTAAACTAATATGCGAGTAATTTTATATATAAAACTATAAACAAATCATATATAAATAGCAATATACATGATTTTATACATTCATTGGAAATTAAATAAAATCTGTTTGGATAAGAATTTTGGAAAGTATCTGAAAAATTACTTGTTACTACTTTTAAAATTAAGAAGGAAAAGATAGAAGAGATGTTTCTTAAGTACTTGGAAACTGACAGGAAAGAAACTCTGAAAAATCCTACTGTCAGCACCAAAACCCTAGAAACATTATTAATGCTAGCTAAATCAGAATTTGAAACGACTAGGTTCTCAAAGAGCCCATGCAAGAGATGGGCACATATGTGAGTGGTTAGAGGTTCAGGATCTAAGACCCAAGTGTTTGGCTTTGTTTTTTAATAAATAATGCAAAAAAAAAAAAAAAATTGAGGAAATAAATTTGCAGAATACAAATTCAGGAATGCTAATTGCTGAGAGTTCCTTTATGCACTCCAGTGTGTTAAAAGATGAATATTCAGTGGTTTAATAAGTTTGTGATCAGTCATGTCCAACAAGGAATAACTGTTATGGGAAGGAATAGAGAGAACATCAAAACTGAGCCTTTTGGTGTGATTCTTTTATGACCTAACCTTGTCCTTGCATTAGCAACATGCCCAGAATAAGGCATGGGAGGGGCATGGCTCAGGGAGGCAGGGGTGGCATCTCTGTGGTTAAGATTGTAGGAAACAAGCTTGGGCTTGCATATTCTCAGTGGGCACATGGGAAAGCAGAAAGGGCAGCCTGAGCTCAGCAACTACTGTGCAGGCTGCAAAAAGACAGTATGTTTGTGCCGGCTCCCATTAGACCTGCATGGATGGCAGATCCCACTGGATGAAGTTGGTGTGTGGATACCAAGCTCTGGCAACAGCCTCCTTAGAGACTAACACATCGTTCTGTTGCAGAGATGGGCTGTGCTCTTATACAGGAAGTAACTGCACAGTGTGTCTCACTATGCGTTGCCCTTTAGCCTTTTTCCATTCCAGGGTAAAATTTTCCTTTTGCAGGGTCTCTTTAGCCATATTGGGTATCTGTGCGACTGCCTTTCCTCAAGCTGGAACAAAGGCTCATCACAGTCTGTCTGTACATAAATGATCTCAGATCACAGGGGATCTCACAGAAAGGAATGGAAATCCTCATGTTTACAGCCAATATATAGAAGTGCTTTCTTTGAGACTCCTCACTCAGCTCAAAGTAGTTCAATTAATTTGAACATGAGCAAGGAATATTTTACTACATCTCTTATGCAAGTATTTCCTTAGACCCCTTTGTTATACTTTTGCAGTTTCTATTATACCATTTTTAAGCACTGAATTTGTCTTTCTGTTCCGGAGGTTGCATTCCTTTTTGGAGTATCATGCTCATTGTGGTTAAGCTGAGAAACAGATAAATGCATAAGCTGATGTCCTGATCAGCATCTGCTTTATGACTGTACTCTGTTTTATCACATTTGTCCATAATGTTATTCTGTTCATTTTCCAGTATGGAAAGTAGCAGAGAGAGGCCCTAATCCTGCATATGTCAATATGAGCTCCATAACCCAAACTGGGATTTTATTGTTTCAGTAACGTTGCCAAGTGCTATAAAAAGCCAAAGCATCTTGTGTGTGACATTTTTTCAGAATTTAAGACTTTAGGTGCCTTCTTTTTTTGGGGTGGGAGGTTGGTTTATTTTTATAATTATTATTATTACTGCTACTACTACTACTATTATCATAATTATTGTTTTCTTCCTTGTTCATGACAATTCCTTAAATATTTTGTGGTTCAAACCTGGGAAATACAAAAAGTGCCTGGAGAATGCTGTGAATCTTTTATCTTGGGGTGATTATACAGAGATGTGCATCTAAGATAGAGATGCTTCTCTTTTGGTACCTTTCTGTGCTTCTGATGCTGTTCAGGTTATGTGGCATGTACATTACAGTTATGGCAACATAGTAACACTTTAAATTAAGGTGATATTTGTAAATATTTTATTATTTATGCAACATTCGATAACATGCATGTAAAAAACCTTGGAAGTATGCCTTGAAACAGCAGACAAACTATTTGAACAATACTTACATCTTAAAATATTGTTGTAAGAGCTTATCACCTTGCTGTGGCAGCATTTTAAGCATTTATTGATGATGCATTTTATAACGTGCCTTACAATAAGTTATTAAAGAATGTAGTGGCACCAACTAATCATTTCATAAACATGAATAAAGCATTTATACCGGGTACCTTAATTTAAAGTGCTTGTAGAAACTTACATTAAATGTTATGAACAGCTGACATGCAGTATTGTTGCTTCTTTTAGTGCCAAAGTGGTGTCATGTCCCAGTATACACAAGAGTCTTATCTGGAACTGGAGCTTTATTGCTTCCAGTGATGGAGCTGGGAACTGCACAGCAATTCCAAACACAAAATATTATAAATCTCCTCCAAAAGTGAATATAATGATGTACATGAGCAACATGTAAGAGATTTTGGTGACAAAGATTGTAGAAGCATATTATTGCTCCTTTCGTATTTAAGAAAAAAAGAAACAGGATAAAAATCTATTTGCTTCTAACAATAATCCAACCTGTGTGCAAGAAAATGCTGTTCAGAGATAGAGCATATATTTAACACCCTGTCAAGCGATTAAAAGACCATGCATGATCATCAAAATTCAGTCAGCAAATAAATAATCTTTATATGCCAAAGAAAATGTATTTATACCATCAGAATAGAACTCTGAAACATTTAGAAGGTAAATATTAAGAAAGAGATTCATACAGTAATACTAAAATAATTCTAAAAATCAGAAAATTGTGCCAGGTAATTAAAAATCACATGAAAAACACTGCTGCAATGCTTACTGTTGGCTATGATTTAGTAGGAGCATTTGAAGCAATGCTAAAAAAAAATAATGAAGTCATACCTTATTCCCCTCCCCATGCAGATATAGATTTTATTTGACCTATTGCTTTCAAACCAGAATAGCTTAAAAAAGCTCTCTTTACATGGTAAAACTCAAAGACAAAAGAGAGAATGCAAATCATTTCTACATTACATATATGTTGCTCCATTTGGCAAAATCAAATTAGATCTTTTCATCTCCTTACTGTAGAACAAAAACAGAGCAATATTATGAAATTTTGCAGGGCTTTATTTCTAGGTGTCTTTTGTGTCCAGTCTTTTAAACTCAGGTTTTTCTGCCTTTTTTACTGACAAGCCCACAATTTTCAGAAAAGAAAGCTAGCATTAATTAAGACAGTGCCAGCTGTAATTTTCTTGGGAAGTAAATTTCTGCACAACTAAAGGTTACAGAGACCTTTTCACTGTCAAAATTTACTACAGCCTGTGAATGTTAATGTTTCTAATGAAGACATGTTCTCTGTCCCTGAACTTAAAAGTACCCTGAGAAGAAGGCAAAGAGAAAAAAAAACTCTATTTGACGAATGTATCTGGAGTCTGTGCATTAATGCAGGGTTATGCCTGCTGGTGCATATTGTAATTATAGTGTTTGGATAGCCTTGTTTTCTAAACAAGGAATATTGCTATAAATTGGCAATTTTGCATGAAGAGTAGGCTTGTAGTAGGGGCCTTATGTTACAAATAAGACAGTGGTATAATAAGCGTTTAACCCGTTAGACTTAGGGATATTCTCAGCTAAGTCTGGAGAGGAGCTGTAATATAGAATATGAAATGAAAAGGTATTTTCATTCTTTATATGAATACAGCAGAACACATTCATTATCTTCTAATGATAATTGTGCTTCTAATGACAATTTTTCCCTCCATTTTAAGTGAAATCACCTGCTTCTGAAGAGAGGTATCTGGCTTTCCTTTTATATTTGTTTGAAGTCAATTGTATAGTAATCAGCCATATATAGTTGCATAGTTTCTGTTGTTCTGTGAGTGTGCATTTTCCCCTATCCCTACAGTATTTATTGCCATGCAAAGTGGCAAATAAAAGAAAAAAACCTCAACATCTCTGGAAAGTTGATATTATTCATTTTTTTGCTGCCATGTATTTTGTGGGATATTTTATTTTTCTGTTCTTTGTAGGCTGGGTTTTGGGTTTTTTTTCTTTGGTTGAGGCTTTTTGGTTTGTTGGGTTTTTTTTTTTCTAAAGCAGAATGGTAAGCTTTTAAAAAAAAAATCTGGTGTCTAATGCCTGAGGTTCTCAAAACAAAAACTTCTATTGTGTGAAATAAGTCTTGATTAACCATCCAGCATCGTGGTCGATAGGGGTAGAAAAAAACAATCCTAGCTCACGACTGTGTTGTTTAAAAATGGTAAAAGTGAAGGAATGCGGATTTTGCAACATTTTTGAAATATGAGCATACCCATGTTTAATATGGAGCTGTTTTAAAAATGGGGCATTAAATTGCAAACAGAGTACTTTTTCTGCATCAAAATGCTCAGACAGCTTTCCTTTCTTTTTGTTGCCCTTTGCCCCCACCCCAGTTTCCAAGACTTAAGAGCCTGGGTTTTTAAGACACTGAGCTTTATGGCCAGAAATGAGCCAGACTCTAATATTTCTTTGCATAAGGCAGTAAGTCGCTAAAAAAATTCTATCCAAAGAACAATAGAATGTTAGATATGTTTGTGTCAGGCTTTGTGGCAGAGCCTCGAACTTGGGTATGGAGTGGTTTTGCCATGCTGTTGATTTATATATCAACTGCATTGATGAGGGTTGGCTTCTCATTCTGCCTATCAGCATTAGGGAATAGGATGGAGCAGTGAGAAAAAAAAAAGTGTGAAATCAATGTCTTTGTAAATATCTATATGGACACTAGGATAATCTATTAAAAGCCATGACTATCCTATACCAATAGCTATACCAGATCTCATTACCAACCCAATCCCTTTTTGCAACATGTAAATTGAACTTCATTTTGACTTTCTTCCAGTCCAACACATGCACATTACTGCTGAACACCCCTTCAAGATATCTCAAAAGCATATATTTCATGTCTTCTACATGGTCAGTAGCTCAAAATAATTATGTAAGATAGGTTGGCTAATAAGTCAATATATTAAATACTGTAAGTCTAGTTAGTAACTTGATATGGCACAGTTAACAGTCTTAGAGCGCTACAGAATGGGATAAAAATGATGTAATACTGATGAATCAAAAAAGGTGCAATACTGGTAGACTGCTAACTGTAGGCAACAGTCACTATGAAGGGATATGTGAAGGGCAAATAATCTTTTCCTGAGAAAGAGGCATGCCTCAGCAGCATAAAAGGCATGCTAGTGCATAGCCAGGGATTGGAAGGATTCTCCCATGATATTTGAGCTTTTATTTAGAGGTTGCATATGGATTTGCAGAGATTTTAGTTACACCTACAGAAATCACTGAAGACGTCATTATTGCCTTTTAAAACGAACTTGTTTCCACTTATTTTAAACCTGTTCCTAGTTGACTTGATCTGAGACCAGGTAGTTCTTGTTCAAGTGAAATAAGTACTTCACCCATTTCCTACTTGAATTGCTTTCAGATCTGACCTTTAGTTAATCCACTGTAACTTAGTATGAAGATACAAGCCTGAAGCCTTAAACAAAACCTTGAACATAGCCTTAAACTTCCTACGAATAAATATAAGTAAGCGAAATAAGCAAAATAAATAAGCAAAAAAGTGACAGTTGACATATGAAAATCATGTTTGGAAACATGAAGTTTCCAAACTTCAAGGGGGAAGTGACCTACAGCCATGTTACTAAGGTAAAAGATTCCTTTGCTACACATGCTCTGAACAGCTATTCTATATCCTTTATACTACCACATCTTGAGAGAGATTTTGAAGGAAGGTACGTAAGGACAAGAAAAAAATTCTGTTGAAACTTAATGAGAAACCAGAGTATCTGAACTGTTAAAAGTTATTTATTTTAATTGTTCTGCATTTTACAATGAAATACAAGAATATTAAGGTCTTGTTATTCTTTCACAGGTAAGAAGACATGGAATATCATTGTCTTCTCATCAATTATTCCTACTGATACGTTATTTTAAAAATCAATAAATAAATATTAAATTCTACCTTACTCTGTTAACTAAGGCAGTGCACCCAAACCCTTTTTCTGCTGAGTCCTCTTCTTAGTGAGCAGAGAGAAAGGCACTACTGGGGTATGTTTAAAAACAAAGACCTGAATATATTTACATCTATAGTTGAACTTTTTATACCTCTTTTTCTTTTTTTCTTTTTTTTTTTTCTTTCTGTGTCTGGTATTTTGTAAAGATATCTTGGAGAGAGAAAAATTTTTTACTTGAATTCATTTTTGTATATCAGGGACACTTTCATTTTCAGAGCAAAAAATCCGTTATAAGAAAACCTCCTGCTGTGTTTCTCTTAGATGTCCTCAAAAATATAGATGGGAAATCAAGAGAAATAAAAAAAAAAAAAAAAGCCATCTATCTTGGTTATTTTCTAAGGTTTTGTCTTATCACTCAAGTTGCCAAATGGTCTGTTTTTTTAAATAAATAAATAAAATCCTTGTTTCTTGATAGGGGAAGGGGAGAAATCTGCATCAAATGGGTTAAAGATTGGTGAGAAAACCATTTAGATCAAGGCCCACTGAATAAACACCAAATTTTTGAAATATGAACAAGTGATACAGAAGGTTAATGGAAAATATAATCCTTTGAGCCTAAGGAAAGGTCACTATGGAGAAGGCAGTGGTAGTTACCATCACAATCCAAAAACCTTGACATTGAAACTGAGTCACCACTTTGAGTCACCACTTTTTGAGTAATGATTCTGTTTGGTTCCTATGTAATTCACCTATTCAGCTCCTGCGTCCTGACATTCTTTTTTTTCATTGTCATGTATTTTATAATGGAACAGTAACATGTTGAGAAGTAAGATTTCTATTATGTAGTCCCTTAACAGATAATGCAAATAATCTGCCTGCAGTACTAGCCTTGAAAGAATGCAATTATGTAGATATTCTGTGTTTCCTACATAGTTGAAATGCTTTCAGTAGTTACGTCCTGCATAGGGAAGCAGCAGTGGAAGCATACTTAAGGTGACAGTTAAATCTCTGTCTATCATCCACTTAGAAGTCATAGATCATAGAATGGTTTAGGTTGAAAGGAACCTTAAAGCTCATGTGGTTCCAAGCCCCTGCCATGGGCAGGGACACTTTCCACTAGACAAGGATGCTCAAAGCCCTATCCAACCTGGCCTTGAACACTCATAAGGATCTGTTGACTATTGTGGTGACTGTAAATGAAGACTCCTAAGTGTATTGAGAGCAGAAGGCTAGCCTAGAAAGCACTAGAAATTATATGTACACATACAAGTCTTCTACAAGTCTTCTGTCCATCCAGAGCTCAAATTTGGTAGGCTGATTTTTTTCCCCAAGGAAATAATAACAGCTGAGCATACTAGAAACATGGCTTTAAAAAAAAAAGAAGGCACAATAGTTGAATTGCTCCATTACTAGTCTTCATTAGTTTGGCAGAGAGGGAGGTAGATCACAAAAGCATTGACTGAAACTAGAAGACGAGAACATGGTCCAGGAATATTTACGTGGGCAGGGCGTACTCCCTTGTGACTCAGAATGAGTATTTTGCATGTGATTCATAAGGAAAAATACTTGTTTTATCTGATACATTCCTTGCATGTAGCTGGGGTTAATAATCACCTTATTTAAAATTGAAATTCAACTGCCATATCAGTGTCGTAGACACTAAAGGAAAGTGAGAAACGGCTTTATTCACTAACATGACACAGTTACTCTTCTCCGCACAAGAGTATTGATTGGTGTTCTGCAAAAGAGCCTGATATGCTTTTTGCAAGGCTCCTGTTGTATGTTGTTTATTAGGAAAGGTTTTCTGAATAACATGAAGAAATCTGGAAATAATGTCCGCATAAGTTTATAAATCATGTCATTGGATCTGTTGAACCAAGAAACATACCAGGAGGTTGATTGTGTGTTAGTAGTGACAGCCTCTGTTTCCACAGATTGCCAGAGTTCAAATTAGGCCAGACTGGGAAGCTGACATACTGCCTCCTGGACCAGTTTTGATCTTAAGAGATGTATCAGCTTGTCCTTATAATGTCCCTAACTGTTTATAATAAAGTACCTCTTATTTGGTTTTTTATTTATTTATTTATTTTTCTGAGTCCCTTGGGTATTTAGGGAATGCCAGTACTTAAGAATTTATCTTCAGCAGAAGAACAAATATTAGAGAGATTCACACTAGGTGTTTTCTGGTCATATTACAGAGGTATTCAGCAAAGATTAAGGAAGCTTTTATTAAAAGTTTTCTGGGTTGTTTTGGCTATCAAAATGGATGTACAATAATGGAATATTCCACGAGTGATCATAGTTTCTAATACCATCTGAAGTTTCTTTTTGTAATATAGATGTCTGCTTCTCAGGAAATGTGTTAAAACTCTTCGAGAAACCACATCTCCTTACACTAAGCATTAAATCTAAACTGGCTGGTGCAAGTGAGCTGCAACATCGAACTTAATGCGTATGAAGAACAGGTAGTGGGAAGGAGAAAAACCTGTCACTGAGCATGCAAAGGAGAAGGCAAGCATCTGTGTCTGCATATCCAAGAGGAGAGATGCACTTCCCTGAAATTATCAGGTCCTTCTTTAGTGTGACAGAAACCATGCATCATGCCAGTATGTATTCGTGAGATTATTAGGTTTTGAAAGCTTTCTTACTCGTACTGCACTTAGATTTCTTTTTAATGTTTCCATTTACTGCTAATGTCTATTACTTTGCAAGTAGATGTCGTAGAGAAAAGCAACTGTTTGTTGCAGCTTTTGCAAATTATTTACCTCTTTAAATAGTTTCAGTATGGTTATGTATAGCAACATTTTTGCGTACTGTATCTTGGTCATGGCTATTAGAATTTTTTTAATAGTCTGAAGCCTTTAAATGCACTATAGTCTTATTCTTTCTTTGGTCCTGTGAAGAATCCATAGTCGCTGACACTTGTACTCATTTGGTTAATTGCAGCACTCTGTCTTTCCTAATTAGCTCAGCATTCACGTGAAAAATGTTGGAAATTCAGTGACAAGAGCATGGAGTTTACATCCTTTTTTAGCACTCTTTGGTGGTGGTTCCATTTTGAATGTGGTAGTCTTGGGAAATCTCTGATTCCCTGAGCCTTCGCCTAGTAGAATTCCCAATTTGGAATCTCAAATTGCATAGAATCATAGAATCATAGAATGGTTAGGGTTGGAAAGGACCTTAAGATTATCAAGTTCCAACCCCCCTGCCATGGGCAGGGACACCTCACGCTAAACCATATCACCCAAGGCTACGTCCAACCTGGTCTTGAACACTGCCAGGGATGGAGCATTCACAACCTCCCTGGGCAACCTATTCCAGTGCCTCACCACCCTAACAGGAAAGAATTTCCTCCTTTATCCAATCTAAACTTCCCCTGTTTAAGTTTTAACCCGTTACCCCTTGTCCTATCACTACTGTCCCTAATGAAGAGTCCCTCCCCAGCATCCCTATAGGACCCCTTCTGATACTGGAAGGCTGCTATGAGGTCTCCATGCATCTGAAAGTTAAATACAGTGAAACTAGGGAAAAAATATTGAGAAAAGTTTGATTACGTCTGGAATGTAATAAATGGAGCTGCTGGCACTAAACCACAATACAGTTACTTACAAACCCATCTCTGGTGCCAACAGCAATGAATTGAATCACAGAATGAGAGCTTTTGGAAGGCATGAGGTTAATTTTAGAGAGAGTTATAAGTGAACTCAGAATTAGTTTCTGCAACAACGGGATAATCTAGAACTGACCTTAATGGTCAGGGTTGAAAATTTAAAGGGTTCATCTCTGTACAGCAGCTGGCTGAAGTATTAGTTTCTGGAACGTATGTCAGCTTCTGGACAACTTAGCTGTTTGCAGAGTTATTGTAATTTAGATTTAATCAAAGAGGATTTAAGTGATGAATGAAATGATAAATTTCCAACTCTATGGATTACTGCCCTCTAATTGTGATAGTTTTTGTCATTTGAGGCTGGCCGCATAAAGGTATTGAATAGAGTGTGAATTTCCACTACTCAAATCTCAAGAATAAAGCAAGTGTTGGAAAGAAACACCTGGGATAGATTAACCTCCATCTTTTCCACAGAAGAGTTGAAGGCACCAAACAAGGCTAGAGACAGGTAAATGAGTAGCAGACCAATGTAGTAGCCTCAATATGTAGTTAAACTATGGAACTCTTTGATAGATGATGCTGTGGGTGCTAAAAGTTTATGTGGGCTTAAAGCAACGTTTGAAAAACATGTGGAAGAGAAATATATTGGGAGTTACATAAAAAAACATAACCACATCTGGCTTACAAAGTCCTCTAAGCTGAAAATAATTGGAGGTTTGAAGACTACTGGCAAATATCGTATGCATTTGTCCAGCTCTTAAACCTCTTTAGGCATCTGCCTATTAGTGCTTTTAGAAAACCAGATATTAAACTAGTTTAACCTTGGATCTGGCTCAGTAAGGAAGCTCTCATCAAGACACTGCTGATAGGGATCTCTTCAAATGCAAAGGGTGATTTAAAGTGTTCTAGTTTTTTGTCAGACTGAGAGTGTATTCACCCACTAAGCATCCCGTGCCTTTTCTCTGTTTGCTGATTACTGGATTTCAATTTACCTGGTTCTAGAGAAAGGCAGTATAAAAAAGTCCTGCCCTTAAAATTATCTTCTTTCTCAATGGGACACAGCAAGGGAAGACTATGACATCAACTGTACCATTCATTTATTTGTTACTGAATCCAACCCTAGACTTTTGACTTTCCTGTTCTAAATGACTGGGAAGGACTGAGATCAAAAACTTCATCCTCTTCCAGAAGCCACTGTGGTATTTGCAATAATCAGCTAGAAGACCCTGATTAACTGCCATGGGGTCATCAAGTGGGGAAATAGTCTTAGGAGTAATGCAAAGAATGGGCCAAAGACTTTGAAACATGTTTGCAGAGTGCTATCACCATCTTCTGTGGGCTGCCCTGAACAATCCACATCTTTAACAACATGTTTTCTTTTGGTTTTCTGTATTGGGAAATCTATATGGATGTTCTGGCCCAGAAGCCACTGATTAAACTTTAGAGGAAAAAGATGATTTCCCTCTCCTCACTGGACTGGTCCCAAGGTTTTTCTGTTTTATCACTGGGAAAGGCATTTTAGAAATGCCAGTACTGAGTGAGGGTGAGGGAGTTGCCTTCATTTCTGAGTATTATTTATTGGATTTCTGAAAAGTGACCTGAGGAAAATGTTTATTTAAAATATTTACTGCAAATTACATTGTTAGTGTGCTAAAACAAATGGTTAGTTAACAGTCATTTTGCTGGCAAAAATAAAAGCCTGGACCGACACCTGTTTAGCTGTAGCCAACAAAGAAAACAGTCTTTCAAGTAGAGTGAAAACAGACCAAATGCCCTTGAATTTTTAAAGAAAATATAACTCCTACATATAGCCCTAGAACAGCACAGTCTGCTTGTTGGGAAGCATACTTAGTAGCAAGCTACAGATCTCTTTGCTGTGAGAATTAACTATTGTCATACATTTAATTCTCTTTGTCTCTGTTGATAGTGTCTATAGTACTATTCAGAGATAGAAAATTTGTGTGTGTCACTGTACCTGTCCGAAAGGAGCAAGACCCTCAGGCAGCCATAGTCTACTTTGTGGAGTTTTATTTAGTACAATGAATGAAGGCCCAGTAGCATGCTCTGTAACACTTCTAAACTTTGGATTTTAAAAGGAATCATTATTAACAGTGAAAAACAACTAGAAGCTTGTTTTATGTACACTTTATTAAAAGCTCCAGATATTTTTAAGAACAGATTAATCAACAGTAATTTGTCGTCAGGATCTGAGTAAATGCAATACAATCCATACAAATACAAAAGGTTCTGTAGGAAATCTACAAACATACTGCAATCATGTGTTTGCATTTGTGACTCCTGAGTAGCTAGCAGCAGCTGGATAAACTTTTACTCCTGCACAGAAGAGATACTTTGTGGGGCTACAGCTGCGTACTGTTAATTACACGTGATGCTTTCTTTGGCCACCATGTATGTTAATAACAGAAATGTGTACCAGTTGCTGTCCTTCTGCCTCTCTGATTCTTTTCTTCCTCTTAATTTTTGTTCCCAAAAGGTCAATAACATTTTATAAAAGACCTTGGTTACCTTGCAGCATATCCTGTTTTAGCACTAAGTGCATACACATTCAATAAACTGTGCTGGAGATGTTTCTCATTTACTACTTCCAAAAGAAACTGTCAAAGACTGCTCTAAATGTTTTCAAGATCTTGACTTCATAGAATCATAGAGTGCTTTGGGTTGAAAGGGTTCCAGCCCTTCTTCCACTAGACCAGGTTGCTCAAAGCCCCATCCAACCTGGCCTTGAACTCTACCAGAGATGGGGCAGCCACAGCTTCTCTGGGCAACCTGTGCCAGTGCCTCACCACCTTTATAGTGAAGAATTTCTTTCTCATATGATAATTCTTTTAATAAAAATTTACTTTTCTAATGCTTTATAGGCTCTGCATCTCCATGCCAATATTAGGTATGACCCAAGTCTGTTGTCATCTGACAGAAAGTCCTGCTGAATGCTGTGATTCAGGCCAGACCCAGTGGCTTTTCTGGGTTCCATTTATACAATGTTAATTTCTCAGCTCACACAAACTTATTTTACAAAGAAGACACAGAGCGTATTTTATATACAGTGGTGGGAGACTGCTGAAAAGAGTACATTCAGATAATCAGATTGTTCTTTCTTTGGTTTATCCCATCTTAAACATTACATGACATTTAAGATGATCAGCTTTCTACTACAGGGCTGGTATCACACTTGCTGCTCTAACTTCCCGTATCGCAGAAGTAGGCATGCTTCACTAGAAATGTAAGAGTGCTCTAGGAAACTGAGGAATCAATTGACAAGTCACTCAGGAAATAAATGTGCAGAGCCACATGCTGTGATATGTGCAGCTGAGATGTCAGCAGAGGTTCACAAACACTAATATGGGATGGATACAGACTGATCCACTATGAGTGGATCACTATATCCATTATAACCTTTACAGTCATTAAGATATGCAGTTCAATAAATTCCTTTATAATAGAACGTAACACTCTATATGCATATTTGCAACATAGTAATACTGCTTCTTTTGCTCCAGCGTGCTGTCTCATTTGTTTGGCTATTTCTGTCCTAGGAAAGAATACGCATTTATGGCACTACTCTGCCTAGAGCTTGTCCAGGAACTTACGCTGAACTTAAGTGCCCAGGTATCTTGCGGCATGTAAATTGTCATCATAAACTTTGTGTTTGAGTAGCTCTAATTGAACTTACCTCTTGTTACCAGTTCCCACATTACATTTTAGTCAGTACCAAAAGATGTCTTTCAAAAATATAATTCTAGAAAAATACTGCTTGAATTGGTTTGGTTTTTTTTTCTGCAGTACTTTCTTTCTGCAGTAATGAAGCCTATATACTATGTTTTCTTTGTGTCACCAACAGACTTCAAAAAAATATATTTCACTTTAAGTGATGGTGTCTCCAGTAGCCTTGTAGCGTGAATTTTTCAGTTTAGAGCACAATGTCTGGTGAAACAGAAGTCTTTCCTGCAAGTGCTGGACAACCAAATGGTAGGAATGGGAGAATTCACTGTGTCATTGCATTAGAGTTCATTCTTCTGCTTGTGAGAGGCAAACAGGTGAAAAGAGAAATCTGTCTATATTTACATATATGCAAACTGACAGGTAGTACCTGCTTGAGATACTGATTAAGTGCAGTGGGAGAACTTTTATGTTTGCATACATGTTTCTTTGGAATACAGTACACTTGTGTACGTCTAACAGCACATTAGGCCACTTTGTATATTGCAGACCTCTTCTATGTCAAGATAATGAACTTGGATCTGATTAGATAGAAAATTAGTTGAACTATTCAAATGCACAGTGATGCATTTAATTCTCCATCACTTAATTCTTTAATTCTCCATCACTTAATTCTCCATAGCGGTTCTTTTGGTACTATTGTGGTAACTTGTTCCTCTATAGGAGTAGTTAAATCTGGTCTCTGGGCCACTATTTTTAATTCAGTTTCCTGTGTGCTGAGAAAGTTATAGTCTTATTTCTTCCCCAAATCCCATATTTCTCTGCCTGGATAGAGCTGGTGGACATTGTGACAGAGAGGCCACCTATGACCTACCTGTGACCACAGCCTGATACGTCCTCTAGTCTAAAATGCTGGTGCTAACAAGCACGGCAGAACAGTTATTTCCCTGTCTGCCATGGCTCCTAAGAGCCAGTTCTGTGGGGGTTTTGCAGTTTTGGAGGAGGTGGGGACAGAAAAATATACATATTTAAGTCACATGTTGAATGGGAGGCTCTTTCCTTACCGTGGTGAAGGTATTGATAGAACACCCTTCCCCTTCACTGTCTCTGCTTTATACCGTTGTCAATCGATAGGGCTTTTTAACCGTAAGACCACCTATTCCACAGTCACACAGCATGATCCAAGATGAGATTTGGTGTCAGGTAATCATTGCTGTATATAGTAATAAATGATGTGTTTACATAAAAGAATTCCCTTGGCCTTTCATATACTCAGACATGTTATCAAAGTGGTGCTATGCCATTATGTACAATAGAAACAATAGGAAATTGCAAAACTATACAAACTGTGCCACAGCAAGCTAAGTCCAAAAGTATGTTGCAGCACAATTATGTTATTTGCCTTTAGGGCAAGAATCACAGTTAAAGTAAGTTAATATCAAAACCCTCATGAAGTCCCCAAGGACTCATTCTGTGATGGACATGGCACTTACTTATTTGAGAAATCACTGAAAATCACTGTCATTGTACCTGTTAATAGGGATAAGGAACTTGAATGGCACTTCCATTTAAATTCTGTGAACAAATTATATTAATTTTCTTAGTAAAGCTTGCCTCAAGTTGCCTGATAAGGTAAGACTGTCTCAAACTGCTGATTTAATTTTCCCATGTAGGCTTCCTTTTCCATGTGGCTTTACTACTCTTTCATATACCAAAATTCGCCTCACTTCCTCCCACCACCACTTTTTGCAGTAGCCTTGTACTAGTCTAGGTGGCCAAGTCTACAGGCTGCCCTATTCACCTATTACGAATAGAAGGGCGAGTTTTGTCTTGTTTCTCACTTTTGCTAAGCCTTTGGAAGATCTTGCGGTGCTTTTTAATTCATCCAGTTGTGACACCAACACTGGGATATAACATCTGTGCTTCTATAAGAAATATGATGTATCTTTACACAAAGAATAATATTTTTACAGTGTGAAGATATTGCATTCCTCACCTAATGGTCTGCTGAGCCCCATTCGCCAGCTGAGTCAGGACTTTGACTCTTCCTCTCAATTAAGGGCTCTGTTCCAAAATTTAGCATACTCAGGTTTTGATCTGATTGCAGGAGCCCAATGTGGTTGTCAGCCAGTTGTTAGAGACCTTGTTTGACTCCTTTGCCTGACACTTAATGGGCTTTATTATGCTTTCTGTGCATTGCACAACAGTCTTTGGGACCCTGCTTTTCTCAAGGCAATCAGTGATGTACCACTGTACCTCCTGATTATGTTTTACAGAATTCAAATCAATCAGAAGTTCTTCTCTTAGATTTTGCTCTTAAAACAACCATCTTATCCTGTTTTTTCAAAGGCAGAATAGTAGTAGATGCAGACCCCT